>NC_058084.1:66366301-66666301 GCF_014858855.1 Bufo gargarizans | reverse complement strand
CGTAACAGAGAATCTGTCTTCATGTCAGCAGAGAATTAGTCTGCATGTCATAGCAGAGAATCAGGCTTCACGTCAGCCACCCCTGCAACAGTCCATTGTCATATATTTAGGCCCAGCACCCAGGCAGAGGAGAGAGGTCCCGTAACAGAGGATCTGGCTTTATGTCAGCAGAGAATCAGTCTGCATGTCATAGCAGAGAATCAGGCTTCACGTCAGCCACCACTGCAACAGTCCATTGGCATATATTTAGGCCCAGCACACAGGCAGAGGAGAGAGGTCCCGTAACAGACAATCTGGCTTCATGTCAGCAGAG
Organism: Bufo gargarizans; assembly: GCF_014858855.1. Classification (NCBI taxonomy): domain Eukaryota; kingdom Metazoa; phylum Chordata; class Amphibia; order Anura; family Bufonidae; genus Bufo; species Bufo gargarizans. The sequence continues at coordinate 66,665,988 of NC_058084.1, read as the reverse complement.
AATTAGTCTGCATGTCATAGCAGAGAATCAGGCTTCACGTCACCCAACATTGGAACAGTCCATTGGCATATATTTAGGCCCCGGCACCCAGACAGAGGAGAGGTTCATTCAACTTTGGGTAGCCTCGCAATATAATGGTAAAATAAAAATAAAAATAGGATTGAATGAGGAAGTGCCCTGGAGTACAATAATATATGGTTAAGGGGAGGTTGTTAATGTCTAATCTGGACAAGGGACGGACAGGTCCTGTGGGATCCATGCCTGGTTCATTTTTATGAACGTCAGCTTGTCCACATTGGCTGTAGACAGACGGCTGCGTTTGTCTGTAATGACGCCCCCTGCCGTGCTGAATACACGTTCAGACAAAACACTGGCCGCCGGGCAGGCCAGCACCTCCAAGGCATAAAAGGCTAGCTCTGGCCACGTGGACAATTTAGAGACCCAGAAGTTGAATGGGGCCGAACCATCAGTCAGTAAATGGAGGGGTGTGCACACGTACTGTTCCACCATGTTAGTGAAATGTTGCCTCCTGCTAACACGTTGCATATCAGGTGGTGGTCCAGTTAGCTGTGGCGTGTTGACAAAACTTTTCCACATCTCTGCCATGCTAACCCTGCCCTCAGAGGAGCTGGCCGTGACACAGCTGCCTTGGCGACCTCTTGCTCCTCCTCTGCCTTGGCCTTGGGCTTCCACTTGTTCCCCTGTGACATTTGGGAATGCTCTCAGTAGCGCGTCTACCAACGTGCGCTTGTACTCGCGCATCTTCCTATCACGCTCCAGTGCAGGAAGTAAGGTGGGCACATTGTCTTTGTAGCGTGGATCCAGCAGGGTGGCAACCCAGTAGTCCGCACACATTAAAATGTGGGCAACTCTGCTGTCATTGCGCAGGCACTGCAGCATGTAGTCGCTCATGTGTGCCAGGCTGCCCAGGGGTAAGGACAAGCTGTCCTCTGTGGGAGGCGTATCGTCATCGTCCTGCCTTTCCCCCCAGCCACGCACCAGTGATGGGCCCGAGCTGCATTGGGTGCCACCCCGCTGTGACCATGCTTCATCCTCATCCTCATCCTCCTCCACCTCCTCCTCATCCTCGTCCTCCAGTAGTGTGCCCTGGCTGGCCACATTTGTACCTGGCCACTGCTGTTGCAAAAAACCTCCCTCTGAGTCACTTCGAAGAGACTGGCCTGAAAGTGCTAAAAATGACCCCTCTTCCTCCTCCTCCTCCTCCTGGGCCACCTCCTCTTCCATCATCGCCCTAAGTGTTTTCTCAAGTGGTGCTGTTCCGCAGTGCGACTGACCCGTGCGTGCTGCAGGTGAAACTCCACTATGGCCTGCTGCTGCTCGCACAGTCTGTCCAGCATGTGCAAGGTGGAGTTCCACCTGGTGGGCACGTCGCATATGAGCCGGTGAGCGGGAAGGCCGAAGTTACGCTGTAGCGCAGACAGGCGAGCAGCGGCAGGATGTGAACGCCGGAAGCGCGAACAGACGGCCCGCTCTTTATGCAGCAGCTCTGACATGTCGGGGTAGTTGTGAATGAACTTCTGCACCACCAAATTCAGCACATGCGCCAGGCAAGGGATGTGCGTCAAACCGGCTAGTCCCAGAGCTGCAACGAGATTTCGCCCATTATCGCACACCACCAGGCCGGGCTTTAGGCTCACCGGCAGCAACCACTCGTCGGTCTGTTGTTCTATACCACGCCACAACTCCTGTGCGGTGTGGGGCCTGTCCCCCAACATATGAGTTTCAGAATGGCCTGCTGACATTTACCCCGGGCTGTGCTAAAGTTGGTGGTGAAGGTGTGACGCTGACTGGATGAGCAGGTGGAAGAAGAGGAGGAGGAAGCCGAGAAGGAGGAGGTGGCAACAGGAGGCAAAGAATGTTGCCCTGCGATCCTTGGCGGCGGAAGGACGTGCGCCAAACAGCTCTCCGCCTGGGGCCCAGCTGCCACTACATTTACCCAGTGTGCAGTTAGGGAGATATAGCATCCCAGGCCGTGCTTACTGGTCCACGTATCTGTGGTTAGGTGGAACTTGCTACAGATGGCGTTGCGCAGTGCACACTTGATTTTATCGGATACTTGGTTGTGCAGGGAAGGCACGGCTCTCTTGGAGAAGTAGTGGCGGCTGGGAACAACATACTGTGGGACAGCAAGCGACATGAGCTGTTTGAAGCTGTCTGTGTCCACCAGCCTAAATGACAGCATTTCATAGGCCAGTAGTTTAGAAATGCTGGCATTCAGGGCCAGGGATCGAGGGTGGCTAGGTGGGAATTTACACTTTCTCTCAAATGTTTGTGAGATGGAGAGCTGAACCCTGCCGTGTGACATGGTTGAGATGCTTGGTGACGGAGGTGGTGGTGGTGTTGGTGGTACATCCCCTGTTTGCTGGGCGACAGGTGCCAACGTTCTTCCAGAGGCGGAGGAAGAGGCTGAGGCGGCAGCAGCAGAAGAGGCCGAGGCGGCAGCAGCAGAAGAGGTAGCAGGGGGAGCCTGAGTGACTTCCTTGTTTTTAAGGTGTTTACTCCACTGCAGTTCATGCTTTGCATGCAGGTGCCTGGTCATGCAGGTAGTGCTAAGGTTCAGATTGTTAATGCCTCGCTTCAGGCTCTGATGGCACAGCGTGCAAACCACTCGGGTCTTGTCGTCAGCACATTGTTTGAAGAAGTGCCATGCCAGGGAACTCCTTGAAGCTGCCTTTGGGGTGCTCGGTCCCAGATGGCGGCGGTCAGTAACAGGCGGAGTCTCTTGGCGGCGGGTGTTCTGCTTTTGCCCACTGCTCCCTCTTTTGCTACGCTGTTGGCTCGGTCTCACCACTGCCTCTTCCTCCGAACTGTGAAAGTCAGTGGCACAACCTTCATTCCATGTGGGGTCTAGGACCTCATCGTCCCCTGCATCGTCTTCCACCCAGTCTTGATCCCTGACCTCCTGTTTAGTCTGCACACTGCAGAAAGACGCAGCAGTTGGCACCTGTGTTTCGTCATCATCAGAGACTTGCTGAGGTGGTATTCCCGTTGTCCTCATCATCAGGAAACATAAGTGGTTGTGCGTCAGTGCATTCTATGTCTTCCACCGCTGGGGAATGGCTAGGTGGATGCCCTTGGGAAACCCTGCCACCAGAGTCTTCAAACAGCATAAGAGACTGCTGCATAACTTAAGGCTCAGACAGTTTCCCTGATATGCATGGGGGTGATGTGACAGACTGATGGGGTTGGTTTTCAGGCGCCATCTGTGCGCTTTCTGCAGAAGACTGGGTGGGAGATAATGTGAACGTGCTGGATCCACTGTCGGCCACCCAATTGACTAATGCCTGTACCTGCTCAGGCCTTACCATCCTTAGAACGGCATTGGGCCCCACCATATATCGCTGTAAATTCTGGCGGCTACTGGGACCTGAAGTAGCTGGTACACTAGGACGTGTGGATGTGGCAGAACGGCCACGTCCTCTCCCAGCACCAGAGGGTCCACTAACACCACCACGACCATGTCCACGTCCGCGTCCCTTACTAGATGTTTTCCTCATTGTTATCGTTCACCACAACAACAAAAATATTATTTGGCCCAATGTATTGTATTCAAATTCAGCTGAATATAAATTTGAGGCCTAGTATTTAGGCGCTGGGTGACAGGTATAGGTTTACTGACAGAATTAGACTTGGAAATGCACAGTAGCGGGTGTGTGAAGTTATTCAGAATGACCCTATGTGCACCTTGAATATGATATACCCTTTTAAGGATAGATTTCAAATAGCTCTGATACATGAGAAACCACTAAATTATGAAATTGCTAAATTGGGAATTGTATTTCAACCCAGAACAAAAACTGTGCTTTGACGGACACTAAATAACTTGCCCAGCCACAACAGTACAGCAGTAACGACAGATTTAGCAGGATATAAATTTGAGGCCTAGTATTTAGGCGCTGGGTGACAGGTATAGGTTTACTGACAGAATTAGACTGGGATATGCACAGTAGCGTGTGTGTGAAGTTATTCAGAATGACCCTATCAGCACCTTGATTCTGATATACCCTTTTAGGGATGTATTTAAAGTAGGCCTGATACAGCAGAAACCACTAAATTATGAAATTGCTAAATTGGGAATTGTATTTCAACCCAGAACAAAAACTGTGCTTTGACGGACACTAAATAACTTGCCCAGCCACAACAGTACAGCAGTAACGACAGATTTAGCAGGATATAAATTTGAGGCCTAGTATTTAGGCGCTGGGTGACAGGTATACGTTTTACGGACAGAATTAGACTGGGATATGCACAGTAGCGTGTGTGTGAATTTATTCAGAATGACCCTATGTGCACCTTGAATCTGATATACCCTTTTAGGGATGTATTTAAAGTAGGCCTGATACAGCAGAAACCACTAAATTAGGAAATTGCTAAATTGGGAATTGTATTTCAACCCAGAACAAAAACTCTGCTTTGACGGACACTAAATAACTTGACCAGCCACACCAGTAACAACAGATTTAGTTGGATATAAACTTGAGGCCTAGTATTTAGGCGCTGGGTGACAGGTATACGTTTACTGACAGAATTAGACTGGGATATGGCCAAAAAATAACCACACTATTGATGGTTAAATGCACTTGGTGTGACAGCTTGACCAACCACACTACTGAGGGTTAAATGCACTTGGTGACAGGCGCAGCTTGCCCCTGATGTAGTCTATGGCCAAAAAATAAACAGACTATTGCTGGTCAAATGCACTTGGTGTGACAGCTTGACCAACCACACTACTGAGGGTTAAATGCACTTGGTGACAGGCGCAGCTTGCCCCTGATGTAGTATATGGCCAAAAAATAAACAGACTATTGCTGGTTAAATGCACTTGGTGTGACAGCTTCACACTGATGTAGGAATTAGCCAAAAAACAACCACACCATTAAGGGTTAAATGCACTTGGTCGCAGCTTGTGCTGGCGCACCACAAGACACAAAATGGCCGCCGATCTTCCCAGAAAAAAGTGACTGACAAACGGTCTGGGCAGCCTAAAAACAGTGAGCAATTGAGTATCAGCAGCTCAATGATCCACAGCTGCAGATCGATCAATTAATCAAGTCCTTTGGAGGAGTTAATCTGCCTAATCTCGCCCTACTGTCGCAGCCGCAACCTCTCCCTACGCTAATCAGAGCAGAGTGACGGGCGGCGCTATGTGACTCCAGCTTAAATAGAGGCTGGGTCACATGGTGCTTTGGCCAATCACAGCCATGCCAATAGTAGGCATGGCTGTTATGGCCTCTTGGGGCAAGTAGTATGACGCTTGTTGATTGGCTGCTTTGCAGCCTTTCAAAAAGCGCCAAGAAAGCGACGAACACCGAACCCGAACCCGGACTTTTACGAAAATGTCCGGGTTCGGGTCCGTGTCACGGACACCCCAAAATTCGGTACGAACCCGAACTATACAGTTCGGGTTCGCTCATCCCTAGTAACCATCCATGTATGCATCACCCCTTCCTGCCACCTATGCAACCATAGGATATGTAAGAGGTCTTTTGACCACAATCAAGTTCTTTGTGTGAAATTCTATTCAGATATCTCTATTTAAGGGGATCTTGGCACATTATTGATGGACCGCCATTAAGCCAATAGTCTTGGCGATCTGGTGTATTGAGTATCTTACATGATCAGAATATATCAGTAATATCTAGATATACCACATTTGAGATAATAGTTTTGCTGGCATTGGTAATCCTATATGTGTGAATTTGGTGAATACGTACTTAGTTGAGCATCTTATATTATGTAAGTGCATTATTATATGTCAGCGATATCTGGACACACCATATAAATTATGTCTAACCTATACAAGGAGTAGGCCACTGGTGAACGAGTTGGTTGCAGAATTAAGTAGAGTTGAGCGAACACCTGGATGTTCGGGTTCGAGAAGTTCGGCCGAACATCCCGGAAATGTTCGGGTTCGGGATCCGAACCCGATCCGAACTTCGTCCCGAACCCGAACCCCATTGAAGTCAATGGGGACCCGAACTTTTCGGCACTAAAAAGGCTGTAAAACAGCCCAGGAAAGAGCTAGAGGGCTGCAAAAGGCAGCAACATGTAGGTAAATCCCCTGCAAACAAATGTGGATAGGGAAATGAATTAAAATAAAAATTAAATAAATAAAAATTAACCAAAATCAATTGGAGAGAGGTTCCATAGCAGAGAATCTGGCTTCCCGTCACCCACCACTGGAACAGTCCATTCTCAGATATTTAGGCCCCGGCACCCAGGCAGAGGAGAGAGGTCCCGTAACAGAGAATCTGTCTTCATGTCAGCAGAGAATTAGTCTGCATGTCATAGCAGAGAATGAGGCTTCACGTCAGCCACCACTGCAACAGTCCATTGGCATATATTTAGGCCCAGCACCCAGGCAGAGGAGGGAGGTCCCGTAACAGAGAATCTGTCTTCATGTCAGCAGAGAATTAGTCTGCATGTCATAGCAGAGAATGAGGCTTCACGTCAGCCACCACTGCAACAGTCCATTGGCATATATTTAGGCCCAGCACACACACAGGCAGAGGAGAGAGGTCCCGTAACAGACAATCTGGCTTCATGTCAGCAGAGAATTAGTCTGCATGTCATAGCAGAGAATCAGGCTTCACGTCAGCCACCACTGCAACAGTCCATTGGCATATATTTAGGCCCAGCACACACACAGGCAGAGGAGAGAGGTCCCGTAACAGAGAATCTGTCTTCATGTCAGCAGAGAATTAGTCTGCATGTCATAGCAGAGAATGAGGCTTCACGTCAGCCACCACTGCAACAGTCCATTGGCATATATTTAGGCCCAGCACACACACAGGCAGAGGAGAGAGGTCCCGTAACAGAGAATCTGTCTTCATGTCAGCAGAGAATCAGTCTTCATATCATAGCAGAGAATCAGGCTTCACGTCACCCACCACTGTAAGAGTCAATTTTCATAAATTTAGGCCCAGAACCCAGGCAGAGGAGAAAGGTCCCGTAACAGACAATCTGGCTTCATGTCAGCAGAGAATCAGTCTTCATATCATAGCAGAGAATCAGGCTTCACGTCACCCACCACTGTAAGAGTCAATTTTCATAAATTTAGGCCCAGAACCCAGGCAGAGGAGAAAGGTCCCGTAACAGACAATCTGGCTTCATGTCAGCAGAGAATCAGTCTTCATATCATAGCAGAGAATCAGGCTTCACTGTCACCCACCACTGTAAGAGTCAATTTTCATAAATTTAGGCCCAGAACCCAGGCAGAGGAGAAAGGTCCCGTAACAGACAATCTGGCTTCATGTCAGCAGAGAATCAGTCTTCATATCATAGCAGAGAATCAGGCTTCACGTCACCCACCACTGTAAGAGTCAATTTTCATAAATTTAGGCCCAGAACCCAGGCAGAGGAGAAAGGTCCCGTAACAGACAATCTGGCTTCATGTCAGCAGAGAATCAGTCTTCATATCATAGCAGAGAATCAGGCTTCACGTCACCCACCACTGTAAGAGTCAATTTTCATAAATTTAGGCCCAGAACCCAGGCAGAGGAGAAAGGTCCCGTAACAGACAATCTGGCTTCATGTCAGCAGAGAATCAGTCTTCATATCATAGCAGAGAATCAGGCTTCACGTCACCCACCACTGTAAGAGTCAATTTTCATAAATTTAGGCCCAGAACCCAGGTAGAGGAGAAAGGTCCCGTAACAGACAATCTGGCTTCATGACAGCAGAGAATCAGTCTGCATGTCATAGCAGAGAATCAGGCTTCACGTCAGCCACCACTGCAACAGTCCATTGTCATAAATTTAGGCCCAGCACCCAGGCAGAGGAGAGAGGTCCCGTAACAGAGGATCTGGCTTCATGTCAGCAGAGAATCAGTCTGCATGTCATAGCAGAGAATGAGGCTTCACGTCAGCCACCACTGCAACAGTCCATTGGCATATATTTAGGCCCAGCACACACACAGGCAGAGGAGAGAGGTCCCGTAACAGACAATCTGGCTTCATGTCAGCAGAGAATTAGTCTGCATGTCATAGCAGAGAATGAGGCTTCACGTCACCCACCACTGCAACAGTCCATTGGCATATATTCAGGCCCAGCACCCAGGCAGAGGAGAGAGGTCCCGTAACAGAGGATCTGGCTTCATGTCAGCAGAGAATCAGTCTGCATGTCATAGCAGAGAATCAGGCTTCACGTCAGCCACCACTGCAACAGTCCATTGTCATAAATTTAGGCCCAGCACCCAGGCAGAGGAGAGAGGTCCCGTAACAGAGGATCTGGCTTCATGTCAGCAGAGAATCAGTCTGCATGTCATAGCAGAGAATCAGGCTTCACGTCAGCCACCACTGCAACAGTCCATTGTCATAAATTTAGGCCCAGCACCCAGGCAGAGGAGAGAGGTCCCGTAACAGACAATCTGGCTTCATGTCAGCAGAGAATTAGTCTGCATGTCATAGCAGAGAATCAGGCTTCATGTCAGCCACCACTGCAACAGTCCATTGGCATATATTTAGGCCTAGCACACAGGCAGAGGAGAGGTTCATTCAACTTTGGGTAGCATCGCAATATAATGGTAAAATGAAAATAAAAATAGGATTGAATGAGGAAGTGCCCTGGAGTCCAATAATATATGGTTATGGGGAGGTAGTTAATGTCTAATCTGGACAAGGGACGGACAGGTCCTGTGGGATCCATGCCTGGTTCATTTTTATGAACGTCAGCTTGTCCACATTGGCTGTAGACAGGCGGCTGCGTTTGTCTGTAATGACGCCCCCTGCCGTGCTGAATACACGTTCAGACAAAACGCTGGCTGCCGGGCAGGCCAGCACCTCCAAGGCATAAAAGGCTAGCTCTGGCCACGTGGACAATTTAGAGACCCAGAAGTTGAATGGGGCCGAACCATCAGTCAGTACGTGGAGGGGTGTGCACACGTACTGTTCCACCATGTTAGTGAAATGTTGCCTCCTGCTAACACGTTGCGTATCAGGTGGTGGTGCAGTTAGCTGTGGCGTGTTGACAAAAGTTTTCCACATCTCTGCCATGCTAACCCTGCCCTCAGAGGAGCTGGCCGTGACACAGCTGCCTTGGCGACCTCTTGCTCCTCCTCTGCCTTGGCCTTGGGCTTCCACTTGTTCCCCTGTGACATTTGGGAATGCTCTCAGTAGCGCGTCTACCAACGTGCGCTTGTACTCGCGCATCTTCCTATCACGCTCCAGTGCAGGAAGTAAGGTGGGCACATTGTCTTTGTAGCGTGGATCCAGCAGGGTGGCAACCCAGTAGTCCGCACAGGTTAAAATGTGGGCAACTCTGCTGTCGTTGCGCAGGCACTGCAGCATGTAGTCGCTCATGTGTGCCAGGCTGCCCAGGGGTAAGGACAAGCTGTCCTCTGTGGGAGGCGTATCGTCATCGTCCTGCCTTTCCCCCCAGCCACGCACCAGTGATGGACCCGAGCTGCGTTGGGTGCCACCCCGCTGTGACCATGCTTCATCCTCATCCTCCTCCACCTCCTCCTCATCCTCGTCCTCCTCGTCCTCCAGTAGTGGGCCCTGGCTGGCCACATTTGTACCTGGCCTCTGCTGTTGCAAAAAACCTCCCTCTGAGTCACTTCGAAGAGACTGGCCTGAAAGTGCTAAAAATGACCCCTCTTCCTCATCCTCCTCCTCCTCCTCCTGGGCCACCTCCTGTTCCATCATCGCCCTAAGTGTTTTCTCAAGGAGACATAGAAGTGGTATTGTAACGCTGATAACGGTGTCATCGCCACTGGCCATGTTGGTGGAGTACTCGAAACAGCGCAACAGGGCACACAGGTCTCGCATGGAGGCCCAGTCATTGGTGGTGAAGTGGTGCTGTTCTGTAGTGCGACTGACCCGTGCGTGCTGCAGCTGAAACTCCACTATGGCCTGCTGCTGCTCGCACAGTCTGTCCAGCATGTGCAAGGTGGAGTTCCACCTGGTGGGCACGTCGCATATGAGGCGGTGAGCGGGAAGGCCGAAGTTACGCTGTAGCGCAGACAGGCGAGCAGCGGCAGGATGTGAACGCCGGAAGCGCGAACAGACGGCCCGCACTTTATGCAGCAGCTCTGACATGTCGGGGTAGTTGTGAATGAACTTCTGCACCACCAAATTCAGCACATGCGCCAAGCAAGGGATGTGCGTCAAATTGGCTAGTCCCAGAGCTGCAACGAGATTTCGCCCATTATCACACACCACCAGGCCGGGCTTGAGGCTCACCGGCAGCAACCACTCGTCGGTCTGTTGTTCTATACCCCGCCACAACTCCTGTGCGGTGTGGGGCCTGTCCCCCAAACATATGAGTTTCAGAATGGCCTGCTGACGTTTACCCCGGGCTGTGCTGAAGTTGGTGGTGAAGGTGTGTGGCTGACTGGATGAGCAGGTGGAAGAAGAGGAGGAGGAAGCCGAGAAGGAGGAGGTGGCAACAGGAGGCAAAGAATGTTGCCCTGCGATCCTTGGCGGCGGAAGGACGTGCGCCAAACAGCTCTCCGCCTGGGGCCCAGCTGCCACTACATTTACCCAGTGTGCAGTTAGGGAGATATAGCGTCCCTGGCCGTGCTTACTGGTCCACGTATCTGTGGTTAGGTGGACCTTGCCACAGATGGCGTTGCGCAGTGCACACTTGATTTTATCGGATACTTGGTTGTGCAGGGAAGGCACGGCTCTCTTGGAGAAGTAGTGCGGCTGGGAACAACATACTGTGGGACAGCAAGCGACATGAGCTGTTTGAAGCTGTCTGTGTCCACCAGCCTAAATGACAGCATTTCATAGGCCAGTAGTTTAGAAATGCTGGCATTCAGGGCCAGGGATCGAGGGTGGCTAGGTGGGAATTTACGCTTTCTATCAAATGTTTGTGAGATGGAGAGCTGAACGCTGGCGTGTGACATGGTTGAGACGCTTGGTGACGGAGGTGGTGGTGGTGGTGTTGGTGGTACATCCCCTGTTTGCTGGGCGGCAGGTGCCAACGTTCCTCCAGAGGCGGAGGAAGAGGCCGAGGCGGCAGCAGCAGAATAGGCCGAGGCGGCAGCAGCAGAAGAGGTAGCAGGGGGAGCCTGAGTGACTTCCTTGGTTTTAAGGTGTTTACTCCACTGCAGTTCATGCTTTGCATGCAGGTGCCTGGTCATGCAGGTTGTGCTCAGGTTCAGAACGTTAATGCCTCGCTTCAGGCTCTGATGGCACAGCGTGCAAACCACTCGGGTCTTGTCGTCAGCACATTGTTTGAAGAAGTGCCATGCCAGGGAACTCCTTGAAGCTGCCTTTGGGGTGCTCGGTCCCAGATGGCGGCGGTCAGTAGCAGGCGGAGTCTCTTGGCGGCGGGTGTTCTGCTTTTGCCCACTGCTCCCTCTTTTGCTACGCTGTTGGCTCGGTCTCACCACTGCCTCTTCCTCCGAACTGTGAAAGTCAGTGGCACGACCTTCATTCCATGTGGGGTCTAGGACCTCATCGTCCCCTGCATCGTCTTCCACCCAGTCTTGATCCCTGACCTCCTGTTCAGTCTGCACACTGCAGAAAGACGCAGCAGTTGGCACCTGTGTTTCGTCATCATCAGAGACATGCTGAGGTGGTATTCCCATGTCCTCATCATCAGGAAACATAAGTGGTTGTGCGTCAGTGCATTCTATGTCTTTCACCGCTGGGGAAGGGCTAGGTGGATGCCCTTGGGAAACCCTGCCAGCGGAGTCTTCAAACAGCATAAGAGACTGCTGCATAACTTGAGGCTGAGACAGTTTCCCTGGTATGCATGGGGGTGATGTGACAGACTGATGGGGTTGGTTTTCAGGCGCCATCTGTGCGCTTTCTGCAGAAGACTGGGTGGGAGATAATGTGAACGTGCTGGATCCACTGTCGGCCACCCAATTGACTAATGCCTGTACCTGCTCAGGCCTTACCATCCTTAGAACGGCATTGGGCCCCACCATATATCGCTGTAAATTCTGGCGGCTACTGGGACCTGAGGTAGTTGGTACACTAGGACGTGTGGATGTGGCAGAACGGCCACGTCCTCTCCCAGCACCAGAGGGTCCACTAACACCACCACGACCATGTCCACGTCCGCGTCCCTTACTAGATGTTTTTCTCATTGTTATGGTTCACCACAACAACAAATATATTATTTGGCCCAATGTATTGTATTCAAATTCAGCGGGATATAAATTTGAGGCCTAGTATTTAGGCGCTGGGTGACCGGTATGGATTTAGTGACAGAATTAGACTTGGAAATGCACAGAAGCGTGTGTGTGAAGTTATTCTGAATGACCCAATGTGCACCTTCAATATTATATACCCTTTTTGGGATAGATTTCAAATAGCTCTGATATAGCAGGAACCACTAAATTATGAAATTGCTAAATTGGGAATTGTACTTCAACCCAGAACAAAAAATGTGCTTTGACGGACACTAAATATCTTGCCCAGCAACAACAGTACAGCGGTGGGTAACGAGAGATTTAGAGGGATTTAAATTTGAGGCCTAGTATTTAGGCGCTGGGTGACAGGTATGGGTTTAGTGACAGAATTAGACTTGGAAATACACAGTAGCGGGTGTGTGTGAAGTTATTCTGAATGACCCAATGTGCACCTTCAATATTATATACCCTTTTTGGGATAGATTTCAAATAGCTCTGATATAGCAGGAACCACTAAATTATGAAATTGCTAAATTGGGAATTGTATTTCAACCCAGAACAAGAAATGTGCTTGAACGGACACTAAATAACTCGCCCAGCTACAGCACTAGGGACAGATTTAGCTGGATATAAATTTGAGGCCTAGTATTTAGGCGCTGGGTGACCGGTATGGATTTAGTGACAGAATTAGACTGGGATATGGCCAAAAAATAAACAGACTATTGCTGGTTAAATGCACTTGGTGTGACAGCTTCACCCTGATGTAGGCTTTAGCCAAAAAACAACCACACCATTGAGGGTTAAATGCACTTGGTGACAGGCGCAGCTTGCCCCTGATTTTGTATATGGCCAAAAAATGAACAGACTATTGCTGGTTAAATGCACTTGGTGTGACAGCTTCACCCTGATGTAGGCTTTAGCCAAAAAACAACCACACCATTGAGGGTTAAATGCACTTGGTGACAGGCGCAGCTTGCCCCTGATTTTGTATATGGCCAAAAAATGAACAGACTATTGCTGGTTAAATGCACTTGGTGTCACAGCTTCACCCTGATGTAGGCTTTAGCCAAAAAACAACCACACCATTGAGGGTTAAATGCACTTGGTGACAGGCGCAGCTTGCCCCTGATTTTGTATATGGCCAAAAAATGAACAGACTATTGCTGGATAAATGCACTTGGTGTGACAGCTTCACCCTGATGTAGGCTTTAGCCAAAAAACAACCACACCATTGAGGGTTAAATGCACTTGGTCGCAGCTTGTGCTGGCGCACCACAAGACACAAAATGGCCGCCGATCACCCCAGAAAAATGAGACTGACAAACGGTCTGTGCAGCCTAAAAACAGTGAGCAATTGAGGATCAGCAGCTCAATGATCCACAGCTGCAGATCGATCAGTTAATCAAGTCCTTTGGAGGAGTTAATCTGCCTAATCTCGCCCTACTGTCGCAGCCGCAACCTCTCCCTACGCTAATCAGAGCAGAGTGACGGGCGGCGCTATGTGACTCCAGCTTAAATAGAGGCTGGGTCACATGGTGCTCTGGCCAATCACAGCCATGCCAATAGTAGGCATGGCTGTGATGGCCTCTTGGGGCAAGTAGTATGACGCTTGTTGATTGGCTGCTTTGCAGCCTTTCAAAAAGCGCCAAGAAAGCGTCACAAAAGCGCGAAGAAAGCGACGAACACCGAACCCGAACCCGGACTTTTACGAAAATGTCCGGGTTCGGGTCTGTGTCACGGACACCCCAAAATTCGGTACGAACCCGAACTATACAGTTCGAGTTCGCTCATCCCTAGAATTAAGGCCACTCTTGAATGACGTGGCTGTTGTGGCTATTGACTTGTTAAATTATCTGTACCTATTATCAGGATTATTCTGTACATAGTGAATTATTAGTTTTGTTGTATATATTGGCTATCATCTTGTACATCTAGGATTTATAGCAATTTTGTGTTATTTTTGTTTTTTACCCATTATCTCTCCCCTGATGAACCTTTACTAGGGGAAACACGTTGGGATGTTTAGGGTTATATGAGGGTGAGTCAGGGCAGGTACGAGACCACAGGCTATTCACCATCAGGGTGTTCCTGTGGATTGAGGCACTATTCAGGGTCCTCGTAGGTATAACGTGGTCCCCGTGTGCCCTCTCTGTTTCTCCCCTCTGCTTTGATCAAGGTGATAAGAAAATATGATGTCACAATAATTTTCGTATTTGTTTTCATCCCATCTGGGATGTGACTATATTGTCACTGTGGTGACTCCTTTTTGGAGTAGGTTTAGATTTTCTATGCTGACATGCATGCTTTTTTGATGTGATTTATCATCATTTTCTGCAGCAGCTTTGCGGGGGTCCTTGTTGTATCACATTGACAGGGGCAATTTGTTACAGGCATGTATGGATATACATACTGGTCATAGGGGGTACTGTTCATCCACACCTGTCTGCATTCCCTTCTGAGTTTTATTATGTATTGTAATTTTTGCATATATGTTTAATAAAATATTTTGTACAAATATCACCGCTGGCGTGTTGTGCATTTATAGGAGTTTGTAAATTTGAGGCCGTGCGGTGCACACCTTAGCTGGCAGCAGCCGTTTTGTTTGGAGTTACAAATTTTTCCTGTTGCATTACAGAAGTATCTAATATGGATTACCGATCACGTGATCAAACCTGGATCGCCCAGGTGGAAGCAGATTTCTCAGGAGGTGCAGGTGGTGTGGAGGATCCTGGTCAGCGCAACACGAGGGAGCTCAAGATAAGGCTAAAGAATCTTTTACATAAACGCATCAAGACGTGGTGGAATAGGGCCACATTAGAACAATATATCCTTAAATCTTTAATTCCAAGGGCTTTGAGGGTGCAGACCTTTCCCTCCTATGGCTGGGATGATAGTGATTTTTGTACCAAATGGGAGGCCACTTGCGATGGTTGCTCACGCAATCAGATGCAGCTTATCATAGTTCTGAACACGAAAACCTTGTCCCAACTTGAAGGGGAAATTGGTGAAGTGGAGACAACACTAGCTCAAAAATTGCCTACTAGCGAATTGGAAACTTTTAAACGGGAGGTGGACGCCCTCTTTATTAAATGGGAGGAGCAGATCAAAGCCACTAAGATGAAGAAGTTACAGAGGGACCATCTAGATGTAGAGATGAATAGGGTGTACCGCTGGAAACATAGAGACCAGGAGGCAAGACTGAGATCGGCATCGGTAAACTCCATGACATGATGGTAGCTCTGTAGTTTCGGACACTAGAAGATACCCGTACAGAACCATTAAACGCAAAGAGGCGAACCCCCGTGGGCCAACGGATAAGAGACGCCCGGATGGGACGTCGGGACTGTTGCAGGTAATTAATCTGTCTACACGGGTATTGACGGATGATAAGAGATCGATTCTGGGTAAGGGTCTCTCTTTTTCCCCCAGTTGTGATTTTGATTTGTTTTTGACAGTGAGAGATGTGCACTTGTTTGCGCGCAAGTTTATTTAAAAAAAAACTATTTTATCGGAGGCCGGATCCCAATTTTCCTACCCCTCAGGAGCAAGAAGCATTGGCCACACTGACGTCCTTGTTGGAGGAGTAGGACACAGCTGGTATATGGGTGAGTTCCCTAAGATACTGTGTCCTAAATCCCCAAAATTTCCCCCATTATCAATTTTTCCCAACATTGATTTATTTGTACAATTGGTATGCAACGATTTGAGCAAAATCCCGGCATCCAATACTATGGATAATTGTACAAAAGGGGAGAGGATTGCCCTATAGAAAATGAAAACATGGAGTGATGTGGTGGTCAAAGGTGCCGATAAGGGGGGCGATATTGTCATCTGGCCCCGCACCATGTATGAGAAGGAAGTTTGAAAACAGTTGCATGACAAATCCTGTTATGCCAAACTGACCTTCAACCCTACCATCAAATACAAGGAGGAACTGAGGACCATTCTGGATGAGGGGGTGGTGGACGGTGTTATCTCTGCTAAACAAGTAATGTATTTGTTACAAGAGCACCCTGTAATTCCCACCTTATATCTTCTCCCAAAGGTGCATAAAAATCTGCAGGAACCCCCGGGACGCCCGATCGTATCGGGAACTAACAGCTTGAATGAGGCAGTATGCAAATATATAGACTCTTTTCTGCACCCTTTGGTTGAGGAGTTACCATCACACTTGAAAGATACTATGGATGTACTCAGAAGAATGGAGGATTTACATCTTGATTCCGATATGCTACTGCGACGTTGAGTAGTTATATACATCCATAAACCACTCGGATGGACTCAGGGCAGCGGAATTCTTCCTGCATAGCTCCAATGTGGAGGATAAGAAATGTAAGTTCATCATGCAACTTTTGAATTTTGTGCTTACCCACAATTTTTTTACGTTTGGGGGTCTCTTTTTCCTACAGCTCTGGGGCACACCGATGGGGGTGGCTTGTGCACCCTCATACGCTAATTTGTTCCTGGGGCTGTGGGAGAGAGAGACCCTAAAGACAAATGTATCTTTCCTTGGATGTAAGGTCCAATACTGGGGAAGATACATTGATGATCTGCTTATCATCTGGCAGGGGTCCACCAATGAATTTAAGCTGTTTGTGGATGAGCTTAATAACAACCAGCTCAACATCCGACTCACATTTACCTGCAGCAGGAATGAGATCGACTTCCTGGATGTAAAGTTACAGGTGGATGATGATGGGAAGATATCCTCGGATCTGTTCAGGAAACATACTTCGGTAAATTCGCTACTTTCTGCACAATCCTCCCACCCAAGGAATCTGATCAACAGTATCCCTGTTGGACAGTTTCTGCGGGCAAGAAGGATTTGCTCCTCTGATTATCTTTTTGAAATCCAGGCTGACGACCTACGGAGGAGATTTCAACAGCGCAAGTATACACGACGCCCGATTGAGAGGGCATATCATCGAGCACGCCAGGCCAAACGCCCGGAACTCCTGCAACCACGAGTACGACGGGAGGCATCAGATGAAACACATTTTATCACCACATGCAACAACAACTGCACGACAATAGGTGAGGTACAATTCAAGTACTGGGAAATACTACGCAGGGATTCACAATTAGGACCAACGATGTCAGCCCAGCCACGTATTACATTTAGACGGTCCAAAAATTTAAAGGACCATCTGGTACGAAGCCATCACATAGTGAAACAACCTGGCCTGTTCGGGTCCAAGGGCCCCAGATGGGGCAATAAACCATGTGGGAAATGTGTGGCTTGCTGTAACATGGACAGGGCTGACATTTTCTGGGATTCCGTGCACAAGAAGGAATATCGGATCACCCACCCTATTGACTGTGCGACAACAGGGGTGATATACTGGGCCTTATGCCCCTGTGATAAGATTTATGTGGGGCTCACGACACGCCAATTCAAGAAACGTATTCGTGAACATGTACTGGGGATTACAGCGGCCGCTGATACTACGGATGACGATCTCCTCACGACCATACCCAGACATTTCAAAGAAGTTCATGACTGTAATGGTTCCCTATTGAGGTTCAGGGGAATTGACCATGTCAAGATATCTCCTAGGGGAGGTGATTGGAAGAGGATTCGTGCACAACGTGAATCCCGATGGATCTTCACCCTCAATACTATTAGGTCATATGGATTGAATGATTATAATAGCTTTGTGCCTTTCTTTTAGGCTCCCTTGTGTTACGCTCACCGGATCCTGGACATTCACTAGGTGAGTTTTTAGCAGTATATAGTTTATTGTCTGCATCATCTGTTTTTATCAGTTCTAGTGTTATGTCTGGTTACCTGCCTGTGGTTCTAATTTTTTATCCCTCCAGTCCTTTTAGATCTTGCAGCCCATATGATGCGGTTTTGGGGTAGTACTACCATGTGCCGACTCGATGGATGGATCGTCTGCATTGAGCTGCACCTCTTGATTGATACCACATGACTGTATACTCACGGGACATGTAAGACACTAGTCCCGTTAGGGATTTCCTAATTTGCATGGCCAGGGTGCCAGTATACATATATGGGCTGTGTCACACTAACCCGGGACTATTATGAACATAATAGTCATAGGGGTTGATGTGAGAGTGGTCCACCTGACACGAGAGGCAGCCCATGGCTGTTGATATATGAGTTTTAGCAGCTTTATAGTGGTCACATATTGATCTGTATGTGCTGCTTTGGTACACATGTACTGAGACGGTCCACCAATGTGATATTTTTATTTATATTTTGATTTATTTATGTATTGTTATACAATTGGTTTGTTCATTCTATGTTGCATGGCACATTCACTTATGCACTGCGCACTTTCACCTCGCACTTGGGTATTATTGCACTGGCACAGTTATTTTATATTTAATATTTTTTTATTGATTATGTATTATATATTTTTCGATTATTAGGTTTACGGATTCTTACACGGTGTGATCATGCTTGAATTGTAATCATGGTCATTTATCAATGTAATACTTATATGTATATTTATGAATTATGTACATTCGGTGTACATTTTTAGCATATCTAATGTTGTTTGGCACATATATATATATATATATATATATATATATATATATACTGTTTTTGGAGGATCATCTCTGCTATGTTAACTCAGGATAGTGGGCAGGAATTTTGACTGTCCAATATTAAATATTGAAAATCATTTAGACCTACATATGGTATGGTAGATGATACCCTGTAAATAGGGCAGATGATACCATGGAGGTTATCTGCACTGAGCTATGATTCTAATTAGGAGTATGTATATTATATTATATTGTATTGTATAATCACCACTTGCATCTAACATCCAATAATGTCTGATGAATTTTTTGAATAGCATTTTACATGGATCTATCGGCTTAATAATGATATATAGGTCGCCAGGGTGTACTTTTCATATAATGGAGGATGCATCAATGTATTGCCCACCTCCTCTAGTACCCATTTGACTGCTGCACATAGCTGTGAATAATGAAGTTTCCGTCCCCCGGCCGCTTTGAGGTGGTTGCCTGGCAGCCGCAGACGCCCTGAGTGGGTCATGTGATCATCTAGGGTGTGTTTAGCCCACCCCCAGTCACGCGCTTATGACGCAGGCCAGGGGGAGGGGCCGCTCCACTCCCATGACCTGTGATGCAATTGGGGGGCGTGCTCTGTGGTGACGGCACGTCTGCTGGGGGCCGGCGGTGTGATCACATCTCACAGGTGCAGCAGTTCAGTTGTTGATTGTCCACATCGGATTGGGCTAGTGAGAAGGGACTGGGCTATAAGTATTGTGATTCCTGGCAGGTGTATTGTGCCCTGTGAAAAAGCCAGAGGGTGAAACGGTCGTCGGGTCTTTCCCCCTATCCAGGTTGGTTATTTCATTGCCATGTACTTTTTTATGCCTTAGCTGTTTATGTGATCACCGGTGCCCCTGCTGTGCTGCATATCCTCCATGCTCCAGTGTCTCCTCAGCCTCCCAGTGTGGTATCCCATCTGGGATGTGACTATATCGTCACTGTGGTGACTCCTTTTTGGAGTAGGTTTACATTTTCTATGCTGACTGATAGAATTTATGATACATCCAGCATGATTTTTTGATGTGATTTATCATCATTTTCTGCAGCAGCTTTGCGGGGGTCCTTGTTGTATCACATTGACAGGGGCAATTTGTTACAGGCATGTATGGATATACATACTGGTCATAGGGGGTACTGTTCATCCACACTTGTCTGCATTCCCTTCTGAGTTTTATTATGTATTGTACTTTTTGCATATATGTTTAATAAAATATTTTGTACAAATATCACCGCTGGCGTGTTGTGCATTTATAGGAGTTTGTAAATTTGAGGCTGTGTGGTGCACACCTTGGCTGGCAGCAGCCGTTTTGTTTGGAGTTAAGAATTAAGGCCACTCTTGAATGACGTGGCTGTTGTGGCTATTAACTTGTTAAATTATCTGTACCTATTATCAGGCTTATTCTGTGCATAGTGAATTATTATTTTTGTAGTATATATTGGCTATCATCTTGTACATCTAGGATTTATAGCAATTTTGTGTTATTTTTGTTTTTTACCCATTATCTCTCCCCTGATGAACCTTTACTAGGGGAAACACTTTGGGATGTTTAGGGTTATATGAGGGTGAGTCAGGGCAGGTACGAGACCACAGGCCATCCACCATCAGGGTGTTCCTGTGGATTGAGGCACTATTGAGGGTCCTCGTAGGTATAACGTTGTCCCCGTGTGCCCTCTCTGTCAGTTTCTCCCCTCTTCTTTGATCAAGGTGATAAGAAAATATGATGTCACAATAATTTTCGTATTTGTTTTCATACTGTATATATATTTATACTTTGAAGTGGTTGGAATTATTAACATTAATATTAAAAGTTATTTTTTATTCATGCCTACTGAGATCCAATTGTTCATATTGCAGGAATTGATAATTACCCTATATGCATATCCTCTATGAGGTTTAACAAGTTTTTATTAAATATTTAGTTTTGTTTGGCTGTTAACCCTTGCTTTGTTACTGGAAACATTTATTTAAATGGAAAATCTCCCAAAAAAGTGAAATTCTGAAATGTTATCTTCATTTTCCTTTAACAGAGTTTGTAAAATCAGTTTTGAAAACCTTAAGGGGTGTAATTTCTAAAATGGGGCCATTTATGGGTGGTTTCTATTATTGAAGCCTCTAGAAGTAACTCCAGACCTGAACTGGTCCTTAAAAAGTGGGTTTTGGAAATTTTCTGAAAAATTTCAAGATTTCCTTCTAAGCCTTTTAACGTCCCAAAAAAAAAAAAAAGAAAATGTAGTTTACAAAATGATCCCAACATGAAGTAGACATATGGGAAATATGAAGTAATAACTATTTTAGGAGGTATCACTATCTGTTTTAAAAGCAGAGAAATAGAAATTTTGAAAATTGTGAATGTTTTACAATTTTTGTTAAATTTGGTATTTTTTATAAATAAAAATGAAATATTTTTAGTCAAATTTACCACTGTCTTGAAATACAATATGTGACGGGAAAACAGTCTCAGAATACCTTGGATAAGGGCTCATGCACATAACTGTTGTTTTGGTCCACATCGAGCTGCCAAAACTGCGGCCGCAAAAGATGCAAACATCACTTAAAAAATAGAACATGTCCTATTCTTGTCTGTTTTGCGGACAAGAATAGGCATTTCTACAATGGCCCGCCCGTTCCATTCTGCAAATTTCGAAAGGCACACGGGCGGCTTCCGTTTTTTGCGGATCCGTGATTTGTGGACCTCAAAAAACTGAACGGCCGTGTGCATGAGGCCTTAGTAAAAACATTTTAAAGTTATCACCACATAAAGTGACACATGATAGATTTGCTAAAAATTTCCTAGTCCTTAAGGTGAAAAAATGGCAAGTTCCTTAAGGGGTTAAAGCCTTTTGTGGCATGTATTAGTGGAAAAAGAAAAAAATATTTGCCGGTCAGCAGTGCAGTTATATGTTCTAAAGCCTTTTGTTGTGTGTACTAGTGGAAAAAGAAAAAAATACATGTGCCATTCAGCAGTGCAGTTATCTGTTCTAAAGCTTGTAAAGTTCGGGTTCGTACCAAACTTTCTTTTTTTTTGTACCCAGACCCGAACCCAAACATTTTTGTAAAAGTTTGGGTTCGAGTTTGGTGTTCGGCGATTCAATGGCGCTTGTTGAAAGGCTGCAGCCAATCAACAAGTGTTTAACTTGTGTAGCCTTAGAAGCCGTCACAGCTCTGCCTACTAATGGCATGGCTATGATTGGCCAAGTGCATCATGTGACCCAGCCTCTATATAAGCTGGAGTCACGTAGCGCCGCATTTCACTCTGCTCTTACTAGTTGTAGGGATAGGATTCTGCTGCTGTGAGGGAGAGATTAGGAAAGACTCTAATATCTGCACTTGGTGTGAAGTCTGCGATCTACAGCAATTTTTGTTTGGAGGTGCAATGCAACAGTTTTGTACCCTGTCCTGAGTCCAGTGAGACTGAAAAAAAAGTTTTAAACCGTCTGTTAGTTAGGTGGGTATCGTCGGCCATTGTGTGCAACAGCAGTGCACCATCACTGCATATGTGTCAGGGACAATCATTTAATTGTGTTCTTGTAGTTCAGTGGCCAAAATATACCCATTTTTAAAGTGCACTTTCACTGCATATGTTCCAGGGGAAGGGAAAATAATACAGTCTGTGAGTTCAGGGACCCACGGGGTGACATATCCCCATTTTTTTCTGTAAAGTACCCCGGTGCTGCATTTCTAAGAGTGAAATATATTCAGTTAAATCCATCTGTTCCATTGTGTGGTGACATATTTACATTTTCTGTTGGAAAGTACCTCTGAGGCCTGCACTGCATATGTAAATAAATTTAGCAAATCCATCTGTTCCATTGTAGTGGTGAAATATCCACAATTTTTTATGTAAAAAAAATCTGTGCTTAATTTGTGAGATTGAAATATAATCTCAGTTAAATCCATCTCTTTCATTTATGGTTAAATAAACCCTTTTTGTTTTGGACAATAAAGTACCTTTGAGCACAATACTGCATTTCTGACAGTCCAATAAAACTGTCAAATACTGCAGTTAAATTTTTTGTTAAAAAATTCAAATGTTTGTTGCTAGAAAGTACATTTGCGGCCTGCGCTGCATTCCTGTCAGTCAAATAAAACAAGTAAATACCGCTGCTACATTTTTGGGCTTCAAATTCCCATTTTTGGGTGCAAAGTAAAGAGGTCTCTACATGTGACAGGCCGGCACATAGATTCAGCAAATGTATCCGTTCCATTGTAGGGGTGACATATTCACCATTTTTTATGTAAAAAAAAAACTGTGCTTCATTTGTGAGAGTGAAATATAATCTCAGTTAAATCCATCTGTTTCATTTAGGGTTAAAAAAATAAAACTTTTTTGTGGGGCAATAAAGTACCGTTTTGCCCTGTGCTGCACTCCTGCCAGTCCAATAAAACCGCTAAATACTGCAGGTACATTTTTTGTTGAAAAATTCAAATTTTTGTTGCTAGAAAGTACATTTGCAGCCTATGCTGCGTTCCTGTCAGTCAAATAAAACCAGTAAATATCGCTGTTACATTTTTCGGCTTCAAATTCCCATTTTTAGGTGTAAAGTACCTCTGAGGCCTGCACATGTGACAGGCAGGCACAAAAATTCAGCAAATCCATCTGTTCCATTGTGGGGGTGACATATCCACATTTTTTTATGTTAAAAAAACCCTGTGCTTAATTTGTGAGATTGAAATATAATCTCAGTTAAATCCATCTGTTTTATTTATGGTTAAAAAATTTTTTTTTTCTGGGGGGGCAATAACTTACCTTTTTGCACAGTACTGCATTTCAGACAGTCTAATAAAACCGCCAAATACTGCAGTTACATTTTTTGTTGAAAGATTCACAT
This sequence comes from Bufo gargarizans, assembly GCF_014858855.1. Taxonomy (NCBI): domain Eukaryota; kingdom Metazoa; phylum Chordata; class Amphibia; order Anura; family Bufonidae; genus Bufo; species Bufo gargarizans. The sequence continues at coordinate 66,642,497 of NC_058084.1, read as the reverse complement.
TTTTGTTGCTAGAAAGTACATTTGTGGCCTATGCTGCGTTCCTGTCAGTCAAATAAAACCAGTAAATACTACTGTTACATTGTTGTTGTGAACTGTTTCTTAACTGTGTATTAAATTCAACTGTCACACTGTTGTGTGACCTCAAGAAATTTTTTCTCTTTATGACACCGCCACAGTCTTGCTGTCAGTGAACTTATTTGCTGACTATTGGCGGTTAAATTGTCACCTGACATAAACCATCTTTTAGTTTCACGGGTGAATGCAAAGAATAAGGAGAGCGTCCAATAATGGACGTGGCCCTGTTCGTGGTGCTGCTGGTGTTGATATAGCTCCTATTGCAGGTAGAGGACGTGGTCCATCTGTGCAAGCTACACACCCAAGTGAAACACCTTCCTCAGGTGCGAGTAGGCGACAGAACCTTCAGCATTATTTGGTAGGCCCAAATGCGGCTCTACGAATGGTGAGGCCAGAACAAGTACAGACGATAGTAGATTGCGTGGCTAACAGTGCCTCCAGTTCCTTCACATTTTCTCCCACCCAGTTCCCTGCTGAAAGCTCAGAGTTGGCACCTGCAGCCCATGGCCATCTATCTGTCAACTCACCACCTTGCAAATCAGGCAAGCAGTGTGAGCCCCAAGTCATGCAGCAGTCTCTTCTGCTTTTTGATGACTCTGCTGGCTGGGTTACTGGTGGGCCATCCACATAGCCCTGCCCCAGAAGTGGAAGAGATTGAGTGCACTGATGCCCAACCACTTATGTTTCAGGATGAGGACATGGGAAGACCACCGCAGCACCTCTCTGATGATGACGAAACATAGGTGCCAACTGCTGCGGCTTTTTGCAGTCTGCAGACCGACAAAGAGGGCAGGGGTAAAGATTGGATGAAAGATGATGTGGAGGATGATGAGGTACTAGACCCCACATAGAATCAAAGTCATGCAAGTGACTACAGTTTGGCCGAACCCGAACTTCCAGGTGCCTGCTTAACTCTACTTACGGATTATTCAAAATTTTAAAAATGTAGAATGTTTCCTTTATTGGTTAATATAGAACAACAACTGACTCACTAAGTTGTATTTTATGCATTATTTTTCTAATCTTTTTGGATCAGTTAGACAATAACAGCAATAGGACCATTTACAGCAAAATGATACGAGATCTTGTGTGACTGTGTCCTAAATCTAAGGTAATGGTACTTAAAGGGAACCTGTCACCTATAAAACACACATTTAACCGCCAGCGTTACCTTACAGATGTTTTATCTTGTTTCTAAAGTTGGTTTGTCTTTGCTGTCTGATGCGCCTGATCCCCGAAAAAATACTTTTATTCACCCAAGGGTGGTATTTCTTGAAGTCAAGGGAGCAGAGGCATTCTTGCTTGAAGTCAAGCTCATCATGCCCCCTGCCCACTCCTTAGCAGTTGATTGATGGCCCTGGTCATGTCGGATTCCAGCCAGAAATCTCACGCATGCACCATGTCATTGCTATAATGACCGGCAACACGCACAGGGAGGAAAACAGGGAAAGCCCTGCCCAAGGGAGAGGGAAAGGTGGTGACCCCTAACTCACCTTGCAGCTGGCACCTGCCTGCCCTGACGTCCCTAGACGGGTTCCTCACCCGTGCGGCGATCACGTGCCTAAACCCTGGCTTTCCCTGAAATGAGCCCTAGATAATGAACGGGCCGGTGGGATCGCTAGTCCTCACCACTGCACTAAGAGGGAAATACCAGGGAGAGGACAGACAAACACAGACAAACACAAACACCCAGGTGGACGTCAACAATTGTCCACAAAGGTCCAACAGGGATCCGGAGGGTAGCGTTCTAAGGCAACACTCAGAGAACGCAGCAACACAGCTCCAGTGGGTCAGAATAGATGTCCAGGCAGGAAGCTCTATATCTGGCAACCAGAGAAGTGTGAGAGGGGAATATAAGGAGGATTGGGAGTGCTGGACAAGGAACAGCTGAGAGAAGGAGCTACGGATCCCTGAGTGAGCCAAAAGGGTTTGTAAAGCAAACCCAGAAAGCTACAATAAGGAAACTTCCCTATCTGACATAGAGCGTGCAGCCAACCGCTGCGACCTCCTGACCCCGGGTGCAACGGAGTCAGGCGTGGCTCTTGACACCCTCGTGACAGTACCCCCCTCTCTACGAGGGGCCTCCGGACACTTAGGACCAGGTCTCTCAGGATGAGAGGCATGAAAAATCCGGACTAGCCTGTCGGCGTTTACCTCAGACGCAGGAACCCACATTCTTTCCTCGGGACCGTAACCTCTCCAGTGCACCAGATATTGGAGAGAGCGGCGGACCCGACGAGAATTAACAATTTTGGATATCTGAAATTCCAAACTACCATCCACGACAACAGGAGGGGGTGGCAGCGGTGACGGTTCTAGAGGTGGAACATATTTTTTGAGTAACGACTTATGAAAGACGTTATGGATTTTAAAAGTCTGAGGTAACTCCAGGCGAAAAGCCACGGGGTTGATGATGGCTACAATCTTGTAAGGACCAATAAACCTAGGACCCAGTTTCCAAGAGGGAACCTTCAACTTGATATTCCTAGTAGATAACCACACATAGTCATTCACTCCTAGGTCCGGACCTGGCGACCGTCTCTTATCAGCCATGCATTTGTATTTACCTCCCATATTTTTCAAGTTAGCTTGCACCTTCTGCCATACTGATGAAAGAGATGACGAAAACCGTTCCTCTTCGGGAACCCCAGAAGACCCCCCCTCTTTGAAAGTACAGAATTGGGGATGAAAACCATATGCACCAAGAAAAGGTGACTTGCCAGTGAATTCCTGACGGCGATTATTTATGGCAAACTCAGCTAACGGTAAATATGACGACCACAACTCTTGGTTTTCAGACACAAAACATCTTAGATATGTCTCCAGGTTTTGGTTGGTATGCTCAGTCTGTCCATTCGACTGAGGATGGAAAGCTGAGGAAAAGGACAAGTGAACCCCCAAACGGGAACAAAAAGCTTTCCAAAATTTAGAAATAAACTGGGTTCCCCGATCCGAAACAACATCGGAGGGGACCCCGTGAAGCTTCACGATCTCACTGACGAATACCTGAGCAAGAGTTTTAGCATTAGGTAGTGCGGGTAACGCAATAAAGTGTGCCATTTTGCTAAACCTGTCCACTACTACCAAAATCACAGTTTTACCCGCAGACAAAGGTAAGTCAGTGATAAAATCCATAGACAGATGTGTCCATGGTCTATTGGGAATGACGAGTGTTAATAGAGACCCTGCAGGACGTGTATGTGAAACTTTTGCGCGCGCACAGGTAGAACAAGAAGACACAAAACCCAATACATCCTGACGCAACCTTGGCCACCAAAAACGACGAGACAATAGCTCTAAGGTTGCTTTACTACCCGGGTGCCCAGCAAGTGCCGAATTATGATGTTCCTTTAATAATTCGAGACGTAGGTTCAACGGTACAAACAATTTCTCTGAGGGGCAAGAGACCGGGGCGTCCCCCTGGGCCTCTAACACCTTCCCCTCCAAAGCAGAGTGTACCGCAGAGACAACCACTCCTCTTTGTAGAATGGGTACCGGATCACTCACATTACCCCCTCCAGGGAAACAACGAGATAGTGCATCAGCCTTGGTATTCTTTACCCCAGGACGATAGGTAATCACAAAGTTAAACCTGGTAAAAAATAGCGACCACCTAGCCTGTCTAGGGGTGAGACGCTTAGCTGATTCGAGGTACAGCAGATTTTTGTGGTCCGTAAACACAGTGACGGGGTGGACTGCCCCCTCTAAAAAGTGACGCCACTCCTCAAACGCAAGTTTAATAGCTAACAGTTCCCTATTGCCAATATCGTAGTTCTGTTCTGCTGCAGATAGTTTTTTAGAAAAGAAAGCACAAGGACGCCATTTGCCAGGAGACGGACCCTGAGAGAGCACAGCCCCCACTCCCACCTCTGATGCATCGACTTCAACAATAAAAGGCTGAGAGACATCAGGTTGGACTAGTACAGGTGCTGAGGTAAACCTCTCTTTTAGAGAGGAAAAAGCAACTTTAGCGGCGTCAGACCATTTAGAAAAATCAGTCCCCTTCCTAGTCATGTCAGTAAGGGGTTTTACGATCACCGAATAATTTTTAATGAATTTCCTATAGAAATTCGCGAAGCCCAAGAACCGTTGTAGTGCTTTGAGGTTCTCAGGAAGATCCCAATCCAAAATTGCCTGGACCTTCCTAGGATCCATACGGAAACCTGACGCAGATAAATAATAACCTAGGAATTGTATCTCCTGAACGGCAAAAACACATTTTTCAATTTTAGCATATAATTCATTAGTCCGTAGGACCTGTAGTACTTGTCTGACATGCTCCTCATGTGTTTTCAGATCAGACGAATAAATTAAGATATCATCTAGGTATATTACCACAAACCTGCCGATTAGATGACTAAAAATGTCATTAACGAAATGTTGAAAGACGGCAGGAGCATTGGTCAGGCCGAAAGGCATAACTAGATTTTCATAATGCCCCTCAGGGGTGTTAAAAGCTGTTTTCCACTCATCCCCCTCTTTAATACGAATCAGATTGTAGGCCCCCCTAAGATCGAGTTTGAAGAACCACCTAGCACCCGCAATCTGGTTAAACAGGTCAGGAATGAGAGGAAGAGGGTATGGGTCTCGGATGGTTATCCGATTTAATTCACGAAAATCTAGGCAAGGACGCAGGCCCCCATCTTTCTTTTTAACAAAGAAAAACCCTGCAGCCACGGGTGAAGAAGAGGGTCTGATGTGTCCCTTAGCCAAACTCTCGGAGATATAATCCTTCATGGCTTGTCTCTCTGGACCTGAAAGATTATGTAACCTGGTCTTGGGTAATTTTGCGCCGGGAATAAGGTTAACCGGGCAATCATAAGGACGATGAGGTGGTAACTTCTGACAACCCTTTTCAGAAAAAACGTCCTCAAAGTCCGAAACAAATGTAGGTAGGGTAGTTATGGAGGCGATTTTTTCTGCACGGCTCACTCCACTCCAATATCTCCCTGGCCTGCCAATCCACCACTGGATTGTGCGCTACCAACCAGGGAAGGCCCAGCACCACCGGAGTGGGAAGCCCCTCCAGAACATAACATGAGAGCATCTCGTTATGGTGGTCCCCTACCCGAAGGTGTAAATTATGAACGATGTGGGTGAGGTTTCTCTGAGACAGAGGAGCAGAATCTATAGCAAATATGGGAATAGGTCTCTGTAACGTACAGAGAGACAAACCCATAGTGCGGGCAAAATGGGCATCTATCAAATTTACCCCTGCTCCACTGTCTAGAAAGAAAGAAACAGTCTCTGTCTTATCACCAAAAACAATAACCGCTGGCAACACAAATTGCGATGTACGTATGGAGGAAACGTATACCCCCCGGCTGACATCCTCCACACAGCCTGGGGTTAGTAGTTTTCCGACGGTTTTTTTGTTTCTGAGGAAAGAAGGACAGACGTTAATGAAATGACCCCTCTCCCCACAAAAAAAACAACCCCCACGCCTACGGCGAACCTCAGGAGGACGGACCTGACGAGTAGTTCCTCCTAGCTGCATAGGCTCGTCTAAGTCCGTACAGACTAACTGCTGCTTGGGAGGGGTTACCAATGGCTCCGGTTTTTTCAACCTGTCCCTAAGGCGTCTATCTATACGGATAGAAAGGGACATAACTGCATCAAGGGAAAAGGGGGTCTCATACAATGCAAGCGCATCCTTAACCCTTTCGGATAACCCAGAGCAGAACTGACTCCTGAGAGCCGGGTCGTTCCATTGGGTATCCGTAGCCCACCTACGGAAGTCAGAGCAATACTCCTCTACCGGCCGCTCTCCTTGTAGGAGTCTCCGTAATTTTGATTCAGCCAGTGCGACTCGGTCAGGGTCGTCATATATGAGACCCAAGGCCCCGAAAAACTCATCCACTGACCGAAGAGCCTGGGAATCAGTAGGTAAAGAGAACGCCCAGGACTGCGGGTCCCCCTGCAGCAGGGAAATAACAACCCCCACCCGCTGTTCTTCATTACCAGAGGAGTAAGTGCGAAGTTTAAAGTATAGTTTACAGGCCTCACGGAAAGTCAAAAACTTGTCCCTTCCCCCAGAAAATCTGTCAGGGAGAGGGACCTTGGGTTCCGCAACAACCTGGTTACCAGTAGCAACCGCTGGGCTTGCGGTCTGTTGTAATTGCTGCTGTTGCTGGAGGACCGACGCCTTCAATCCTGCCACCTCCAAAGACAGGCCATGAAATTGTTCGGACAGAGCAGCAATTGGATCCATACTGGATTCTAAGTAGGTAAAAAAAAAAAATTTTTTTTTTTTTTTACCTACACAAAAATAAGGGCCAGATATAATGTAATGACCGGCAACACGCACAGGGAGGAAAACAGGGAAAGCCCTGCCCAAGGGAGAGGGAAAGGTGGTGACCCCTAACTCACCTTGCAGCTGGCACCTGCCTGCCCTGACGTCCCTAGACGGGTTCCTCACCCGTGCGGCGATCACGTGCCTAAACCCTGGCTTTCCCTGAAATGAGCCCTAGATAATGAACGGGCCGGTGGGATCGCTAGTCCTCACCACTGCACTAAGAGGGAAACACCAGGGAGAGGACAGACAAACACAGACAAACACAAACACCCAGGTGGACGGCAACAATTGTCCACAAAGGTCCAACAGGGATCCGGAGGGTAGCGTTCTAAGGCAACACTCAGAGAACGCAGCAACACAGCTCCAGTGGGTCAGAATAGATGTCCAGGCAGGAAGCTCTATATCTGGCAACCAGAGAAGTGTGAGAGGGGAATATAAGGAGGATTGGGAGTGCTGGACAAGGAACAGCTGAGAGAAGGAGCTACGGATCCCTGAGTGAGCCAAAAGGGTTTGTAAAGCAAACCCAGAAAGCTACAATAAGGAAACTTCCCTATCTGACATAGAGCGTGCAGCCAACCGCTGCGACCTCCTGACCCCGGGTGCAACGGAGTCAGGCATGGCTCTTGACACCCTCGTGACAATTGCCCAAAAAAGATTGCCAAAACTAAATGATGTCTGAGTGACACTGACATACATAGCTGTGGGTAAACGCACGTTTCACAGTGTTAACATGCAGCATGTTTAAAAATCCATTGCTCCGGCACATGTCTCATGCTTTTTCATATTCCAAAGCTTTCAAATATTGTCCTTTATCGGGGCAGATGATGTTAAAACACACACAGAGTTACATGATTAAAAAAAATGTGTTTTTGGGGACCGTGATGGTTGGAAAGTGGCATACCCGTATGTGGCATGATGCAGGCCGCAGCAGTAGCCATACACAACGTGATGGTAGTTAGGAAGACAGACAGACCGCAACAGTGGTGAGATGGGCCACCGGCAGCAAGGTGATGTACATTCTTCGCAATCAGCCTGAGCTGTGAGATAATGTCGGATTTGATTCAGTAATAATGCATGTACTGTATGCTGCCTAATCAAATTAACGCCCCCCCATTTTTTTTCAATTTAAACCATGTAGGAACTGTAGACACTTAAATGGACTACAGCAGCAGCCGTAGAGAACGTGAACGTAGGCAGGCAGACATAGGCAGGCAGACAGACATCCACAACAGTGGCAAGATGGGGAACCACCGGTGAAACGAAGTCTATTCATCCGGAATCAACCTGAGCTGTGAGAAAATTTTGGTATCATGTATGTATTTTATATATGTATGCTTAAGCAGAAATTTTACACCCCCCCAAAAAAAAAAAATGAATTTCAACCGTGTGGAAAGTGAATACATGTAAATGGGAGATTTAGACTTAGTGGCATAATGCAGGCCCCAGCATGTAGCTGTACAGAACCTGACGGTAGGCAGAAAGACAGACAACAACAGTGGCAATGTAACTCGCCGCTGGCGCCCTGCACAAGGAAATGGTCAAAAACTCAGCCTGCATCCTCGTCTCTATGGCAGCAGGCGAGCAGCAGAGGAGCTGAGCGCCGATAATGATGATCGGTGCTCAGCTGTGTACTGCGAGTCACGTGACGCTGGATACATCTTGTGACTCACCAGCCAGGGCTATTTAAACAGGCAGCCTGCTGGCCACAGGTTGCCTGTCATTGGTTTAATTTCATTCACCAGCATATCGTCTGTTAGTGCTTGTTTTATTTTGACCTTGGCTCCGTATTTTGACCTCGCTCTTGCTACCTCCTGCATTTGACGTGACCTCTTAGCTTTGACCCCGGCGTGAGTTTGACTTGATCTTGCTTTTTTCTTTTGTATTGTTGTTCCTCCTGGCTCCTGACCTTGGCTCGTATTGACTTTGATATTTGATTAACCTCTCAGTGCCTGTCACTTTGTTTGTTGTTTTCTCCTTTATTGTTTTCTTACCTTTACGGTGTGCCTGGGTCATCTGCCTCATCTTCCTCATCTCCCTTTTGCTCCTCCAGTTGCTCCTCCTGCTCCTCCTCTCCTGTCAACTGTGTATAAAAACCATCCATTCGCTTCACATTGCTTGTGCTCCAATCTCCTCTTCCTCCTCCAGTTCAGCCCCCACAGGGCTCATGTGGCCATTAGATCTAGGCGCCATGTCTCCAGTCCCCTGACCAGCTAGATTTACCAGCATCTGTTCCACGATATATAGCAATGGAATGACGTTGTTCATCCCGTAGTCCTGGCAACTGACAAATAATGTGGCATCCTCAAAGGGCCTGAGCAAACGTCAGGTGTCACGCATGAGCTGCCACTGGTTGACATCGAAGTTACACAGGGGAGTACTCCTGTCCGCTTGGATCGTCAAGAAATCGTTTATGGCCTTTCTCTGTCCGTATAGTCGGTCCAACATATGCAGGGTGGAATTCCAACGGGTGGAAACGTTGCATATTAGCCTATGTTGGGGGATGCCGTTCTGTCACTGAAGGTCAAGGAGGGTGTGCTTTGTGGTGTACGAATGGCTGAAGTGCATGCAAAGTTTCCTGGCCAGTTTTAGGATGTCTTGCAGATGAGTGGAAGACTACAGGAACCGCTTAACAACCAGATTGAACACATGTGCCATGCTGGGCGCATGGCTCAGCCCTCCTTGATGCAGCACCAACACCATGTTCTTCCCATTGTCAGTCACCCTGGTACAGATTTTGAGTTGTTGTGGAGAAAGCCAGGATTTGATTTCTTGATGAAGGACATGGAGCAGTTCCTCCCCTGTATGACCCTGTTCGACCAGGCAAACAAGGTGCAGAACAGCATGACACTGCTGTGCCCTGCACATGTGGTATGCTGGAGGAACACTGTGAATTGTCCCTGCAGTGGAGGCTGAGGACACGGTGGAGGATGAGAAGACAGAGGCGGACATTGTCACAGGACCAACGGTGTGAGAATGTGAAGGCGGAATCGGCATCACCTGGCCAAGTTGCTGGTTTGGTTGAACAGGAACCACATTTACCTAGTGGGCCCTAAAGGACATATATTGTTGTTGACCGTAGTTACACCTCCATACGTCGGAGCTCCCGTGCACTTTGGCAGACACCGACAGGCTCAAGGACTGGCCCACCTTCTGTTCTACATATGTGTGCAGGTCTGGTACTGCCTTTCTGGCAAAGAAATGACAGCTTGGGATTCTTCACCTCCGCTCGGCACAAGCCATCAGTTCTCTGAAAGGTGCAGAGTCCGACACTTGGAAAGGGAGGGACTGCAGCATCAGCAACTTAGACGGGAGCACGTTAAGCTTTTGCGCTGTTGGAAAAGTGCACACATACTGTTGTCTCTTGGAAATCACTTCCGTGATCGACTGCTGATAGAATGACTGACAAGAAGTAGGATGGTGAGGAGCAGGAGCATCAGGACCAGTAGGAGACAGACAGCTCTCTTCAGCTGAGGTGGTGGAGCCTTGACTGCCTGAAATCAGGTGCATGCCACTGGGTGATGCAGCTGTTGCTGCAGCAAGCTGGACCACCACATTGGAGCCAAGGTTCTCCCAGGCCACTTTATGGTGATGCTGCATATGTTGACACAGGGCCGTGGTGCCAACATGGGCATGTAGGCCACTCTTCACCTTCTGCCTACATATTCGGCAAATGGCCATGTTCACCACTAGAGATGAGCGAATTAAAGCTGACTAAGTGGAATTTGTTTATAATTTCAGGAAAAATTTGATTCACAACGCGAATTTAATTTCTTCTCTCTTCGTGAAAACGAATCACATTTTTCCTAAAATGGCGGCTACACGTGTAAGGACTGATAACATGGGGAAAGAAACTCTGGGAAGGCGGGATCATCCAGATTGACATGCCTGCATGCAACCTATCAGCAGCCAGCCAGTCCTATAAATACGTTGGCGATCTTACAGCCAGACATTTTCCAGCGTTCAGAGTGCAGGGACAGATGTGTGAAGGCACTAGGGACATCTATTAGAAAAACGATTGTGGAAAAAAAAAACAGAAACGATTTATAAGTGCAGGGAAAGGATAGGGAGGAATCATTTCACAGCATCAAAGTGCAGGTAGAGACGTCAGAAGGCGCTAGGGACATTGATAGGAAAGTGATTTACAAGTGCAGGGAACAATTATTTGGGGATACAAATAGTCATTAGACAGCTCTGTCATTCAAGCTTTCTGTTATTGGGCTGAAAGTTTTAGAGGCTTATGTCTTAGTATTTTATTTAGTACTACAAGAAAAATATATATGCATTTCACTTCTGCAGTTATTTCTGGTTATAGCATATAGGGGCGTATTACAGTAAAAAAAGATAAATATATTCTCATTGCATTTATGCAGTTAATTCTGGTGAAAGCGTATAGGGGCGTATTTCAATAAAATAAGAAAAGTAGATACGCACTGCACTGTTTTTGGTGAAAGCGTTTTCTGGCCTATTTCAGTATGTTATATGTGTTGAAAGCATGGCTGGGAGTCAGCAGGGTGTCAGCAGTGGGAGATCAGGAGCCAAACGTGCCCAGGGTAAAGCACCTGCTTTGCAGCAGCCTACCTGCCCGGAAAGTTGTGGTGCAGGGGTTCATGGAAGTAGCGGTGGTAGCAGTCAGTCAGTGTGGCAGTTATATGTGTTATTTTGTATTTCAGTACAAACAGAAAAATACATTCTAAGATCACGTCGGCGGCTTTTATATGTGTTGAAAGCGTTTAGTGGCCTATGTCAGTACAAACAGAAAAATACATTCTCAATTCACGTCGGCGACGTTTATATGTGTTTAAAGCATGGCTGTGATTCAGCAGGGTGGCAGCAGTGGGAGGTCAGGAGCCAAACGTGCCTGGGGTGGAGCACCTGCTTCGCAGCAGCCTACATACCCGGGAAATAGTGGTGCAGGGGTTCACGGAAGTAGCGGCAGTAGCAGTCAGTCAGTGTGGCGGTTATATGTGGTAAAATCTTTATTGACGTATTGCGGTTGAAAAACAATATGTATTCAGCGGTCAGTGCTTTGGTTATATGCGGTAAAATCTCCATGATGTCTCCATGATAAATCTGCAGCATAGGGGCCCCATGTGGCTTCTACACACTTTAAAAATAATCCTTCAGCGGAGCGAATAGATGCCGGATGACCGAGACGCTCCATAACCTTCCCATAGTCCGTATAGTGCAGGGGGAATCCGAAGACCCTTTCCATCTCCATGCTCCGTTATATGTGGTAAAATCTTTATTGAAGTATTTTGGTGGAAAAATAAATTTTATTCAGCGTTCAGCTCTGCACTTATATTCGTTAAAATCTTTTGTGAATTATTTTGGTGTAAAAACAAATTAAATTCAGCGTTCAGCGCTGCAGTTATATATGGTAAACTATTTTGTGACTTATTTTGGTGGAAAAAAAAATTGTGTTAAGCGCTGCACTTATATGCGGTAAAATCTTTTGTGAATTATTTCGGTGGAAAAACATATTTCATGCAGCGTTCAGCCACACCAACAATTTGACAAAAGAGACCGGTTTCTTCTGGCTACCTGCCTCCTACCTACTATTCTGATGCTGTTACCTGCCTGATTGCCAAACATCAGATGCCAAGTGCTCCTTCTTTCACCCACACTCTTCAGTGGGTACTGATATTGCCACCAACCTCCATAGTATGGCCTCCTGATGCTGCTGCCACCTCCAGACTCTGTCATTGTGCCGCTCTCTGGTCTCCTCATGCTTCTGCCACCTCCAGACATTGTGCCACTCTATGGCCTCCTCCTGATGCTGCTGCCGCTACCTCCAAGCTCTGTCATTGTGCCGCTCTGTGGTCTCCTCATGCTGCTGCCATCTCCACACTATGTCACCTTGCCACTCTGTGGTATCCTCCTGCTGCTGCCATATTCACACTGTCACCTTGGCACTCTGTGGTCTGCTCATGCCGCTTATGCAGTGGCCAGGCATGGGTGGATAATATTCTGGTATTTGTCGTGATGCCAGTTGCAGCGTGCGCAGTATACTATGCCAGGGCCCTTGCAAGGTGTTATAACATACGTCCCAGATTAGGAATGCCAGAGTGGTTTAATGGCTTATAATGTCTCTATAGTTTTGTGGGAGTTGTGTCACGGTGTCTCCTACCTGGGTACGGCCGGACTTCTGGCTCCTGGCTCACATGCAATAAATTTGAGTGTAGTAATAATAGGAGTAATAGAGGAACTTTGCAGAATGTATGATGTCCAGACCTTTAGATGAAGTTCAAATGTTGCTTTACTTGAAATAACTTGCATCAAAATAGTATACAGCTTTGCTCTCTTGGTACCAGCAGGTTTTGTCTTGGATTGGCAGTAATGAGTACTTCCTGGAACTCTGGAGTTTGTCTGCAGTTGCAGTTTCTACTTTCTTCTTCCAGCAGAGCTGAAGGTGCTCTAGTTGGGATATATATGGACATGTCTCAGCCAAGACTATGTCCTTGCTGTCCTCCCTAAGGATGGGTTCTCCACACACACACACACACACACACACACCCTACCCCTAGCAGGGGGTCGGCTACACTACCTCTAACTTTCTTCTCCACCCAAACTGCAGGATGTGTGTCCAGCCCACCTCTCCACAGAGGGGGAGCCAAGCTGGAATAATTAGTCCAGCTCAGATACACTAAACTGTAACTTGTACCTGCTAATGAATTCCTGCCTCCTACTGGTAACCAGGCTAATTAAATAAACCATTACTTTTAACATGGTTTTGTATGCACATTTGTGGAGGACATAATGTAAATTATATCAGATGACAGTATAAAGGCTCCTAGGAGATAGTAGCAGGGTAGGGAAGTGTGGTAACACAACTCTGGGGTGTTACACTGCTATCTCCACACTATGTCACCTTGCCACTCTGTTGTCTCCTCATGCTGCTGCTGCTATCTCAACACTTTGACACCTTGCCACTCTGTGGCCTCCGGATGCTGCCACCACCTCCAAACTATGTCACTTTGCCATTCAGTGGCCTCATCATACTGCTGCCATCTACAGACTATGTCATTGTGCCACTCGGTGGCCTTCTCATGATGCTGCTGCTGCATTCGCCACCTCCAGACTCTGAAAGACTGGAACAATGACAAAGTGTTTTTGTTTTTTTTCCAGTAATATTGCTGGGTGACTAAAAAACACCTTTTGCTGTATGGACTGAATGATTGAGTGTGACGTCTGAAAGTGTGAGGAAAATATATATTATGAAACAACAGATATGCAAAAAGTACATGAAAACAATGACAACCTCCTGGTGCTGCCGCCACCTCCAGACTCGGTCATTGTGCCACTCGGTGGCCTCGTCATACTGCTGCCAACTCCAGACTCTGGGTCTCCTCATGCTGCTTCCACCTCACCACTATGTCATAGGTCCACTCTGTGGAGTTCTCATGCTGTTCCCATCCTCCCCATTGATGACTGGTCCACTATTTTGGCTTTTGGCTTTGCTGACATCATTATTTATTTGACCATTCTTCTGATCTGTCAAAAGGAAGGAAAATGAGACGCACAACGGATCCTGTCTGTGTAGCAGCTGTAAGGCCTGTGTGGTCCCATCAGAATTGGCTTATGATTTGGTAGCCAAAAGTAGGAGTGGGTACAAAACACAGAAGACATGCAAATATTCCATTCACGTGTCATTTCTGTTTTAGATCCACTCCTGTTTTTTTAGCATTAGCAATACTGATGGTTTACTGACCAATTGCTGACTAAGTTAAGGCATATACTCCTAAGACAGGATCAATTTTTTTGTGGGCTACTGTTCTGACGGATCAGAGGAAGGGCTAATTAATCAGTGACATTAACAAAAAATTACTACTGACACCGTCTCCACTTTGTCTGGGGGCTCTGCTTGTATACGCGTTTAATAGAACAGGTTCTGTTGACATCGATGTGGAATCAGCTGGCAACCGTGTAAAAGGAGTGCGCTTCTTCTTGGCGCTAACATCGACCTGTAAGTTTTTGGGTCAGTTTTGGACCCGTGACTGCCCAAATAAGTGAAGTGTGCAGTGATTCTAAGAATGACGCCTATCATCTGCATGTCATATGGACTCACAGTATTATTTCACTACCAAAGCAGACTCCCTATGCATGTTACTGCAAGGCACAGTGTTCTACACCACTATAAAGGCTCTCAGCATCCAGAAAATAGCAGTTTTTTTTAATGTAATTCACCACAAATATAATCAGATCATATCAAATTTTTCCCGAAAAATTTGGCGAACTGGCGAATCAATTTTTTTTTATTCGCTCATCTCTATTCACCACCTCTGGCGGCTTTACAAAAAACTGCCACACTGCCGAGTAGGGGATTTTATCCCCAACACTCTGCACTGAACTGCTACCGCCACTGCCTCCGTGAACCCCTGCACCACTACTTACCAGGCAGGTAGGCTCCTGCGAAGCGGATGGTCTACCCTGGGAACATTTGGCTCCCGACCTCCCATTGCCATCCTGCTGACTCCTGGCCATGCTACTGACTTGCTGGCTCCGCTGCTGCCTTACACGCAAGCTGCCACTCTTTTCTCCCAATGATGATGAAGCCCCTTCATCACCCGGCTCCCAATTGCGATCGGCTACATCATCATTGAGTACTGTCTGCATGTCACTGATGTCCTCCTCAACGGTGTCTGGGTCAGGAGTCTGACCACTCTCAACACCAGCTCCCATGTCACTTTCCTCATCAGTACTTGCCCGCCTAGTGGAGGAATCGACAGATGTCTCCTCCACATCTTGGCTGGGCAGTAGCTGCTGACTGTCCTCTAGTAGCTCATCCTCGCTGTATAGTGGAGTCTAGCCCAGAGCATATAATACTTCTCTGGCTGAGGGAACAGAAAAGAACAAATGCAGGTTGAGGACAGGTGAGGGCACAGGGCCTGCTCCCGCGCCATGCCAACTAAGAGTTGTGTCTGACAAACCCACTGACTCTTGGCTGGGGGTGTCTGCTGTTACTTGGGACGAAGTGGATGACCAAGTCAACCATTCAAGAACCGCTGGGTTGCTGTTCAAGACACGACCGCTAACTGACACTGGGAGCTCAGGCCTCTGTAAGTGACCCCAGCTGCCACGCCCCCTTACCATGCTGAGACCTGTGCCTGCACCAGAAACATTTAGGCCTCTGCCACTCCCCTGAGCAGGGCAATTTTCTGTATGACTAAAATAAAAAGGAAATTAATACACCGCAAAAAAGGCTGTAATTTTGTCACTATAAGGACAATAAGTCCTTTTTTTCCACTAATACGTGCCAAAAAGACTTTAGAACATATAACTGCACAACTGAACGGCAAATAAGCCCTTTTTCCCACTTTTACATGCGAAAAAAGGCTTTAGAACATATAACTGCACCGCACAAGGGCTAATAAGAAATATAAATATTTCCTAGTAATACACCCTGTTAATGGCTGTATTACACAGGACTTGCACCCCAATAAAAAGAATGGTTTGCTGGAATTACAGAGGTATCATCTATTGCAAACCCGAACGCAGCAGTATAATGGCAATTTTGATCCCCAGTCAGTGTAGTAAGGTGTAATTGGATTGTTTCTATTACCCAGGCTGTACACTCCCCTATTGGACCCTGTTCTCCTTTTATAGTGTGAAATATTTCCTCCCTATCCTTTTAAAGTCTGTCTTAGTACTGTCTCTAGCGCCTGCTGACGTCTCTCCCTGCACTAAATACACTGGAAAATGGATGATTTCAAGGTGGCTAAGGATATTTATAGGGCTGTGACATCACAGGGCTGGCTGGCTGCTAATTGTCTCCATGCATGGCATTGTGAGTGATCTCTAGTTCCCAGAGTTCTTTGCTTCATGTCCTAACATGTGCAGAAGCCATTTTAGGAAAAAATTTGATTTGTTACCATGAAGCGTGAGGAAATTCGGATTCAGTGCGACTTCCATTTCGTCAACTTTGATTTGCTCATCTCTGATAATCACATACTGTATATGTATGCTGGTTTAATTATATTTCACAATCCCCCCCAAAAACTAATTTCAACCATGTGGAAAATAAATGTACGTATGGTAAATGGACGATTGAGGCTTGACAATAGATTTCACCTTAATAATCACTGATTGCTGCTACACCAGGGGTATTTCTGGAGCAATCATGTATATATGCAGCCTAATCATATTAAGTCCCCCTCTAAAAAAATTAAAAAAAAATTGTGATTGTGTGGAAACTGAATATACAGTATGTAAACGGATGATTGAGGCTTGATGCTTAATTTCAAGTTAATACACACAGGTAGATTCCTGCAATACCTAGTGTCTTGTAGTAATCACATATATATGCTGGTTTAATGAAATTAAATAATAAAAAATAAAACAATAATTGACCCTGTGTAAACTTAATATATGTGATTATGAATATGATTGAAGGTTGATGCTAAATTTCACCTTAATACACACTGGTAGATTGCTGCCACAGCAGTAGTATTGCTGCAGTAATCATGTACAGTATATATGCAGCTTAATTACATTGAACCGCACAAAAAAATATTTCTGTGTAAATGGGGCTAAAAGCATGAAAGTATTTACTTGCAGGTAGCTGCTTTTAAGGTGTACCTTCACTTCTGATAGCAGACACTCACAGCCACATGTCCTGTCAACTTTCTGCTTCTCTGTCAGTCTTTCAGCTTCTCTGCTTCTCTCTATTGTACAAAACACACACAATTCTTCTTTGGGATCCTAGCCTTTCCCTTCACTCTCCCTGCAATAAGCGTGATTGATTTCTGACTGTCCCTGATTGATTTCTGACCCCCTAAAATCGTTTTCCTGGCAGACACTGTAACACCCAACCACCCTCATTCTCAGCCCAACACAGAATGGCATTGTGCTAGGATACCTCCCTGTCTGCTGCAGCACTGATTGGCTCATCCAGGCTGTCTGTCCGCCTAGGAACCAATCAGGGCAATGCCACCCCCCACTTCCTTTCAGGGTGATGGGAGAAACCTTCTTCTTCCTCCTCAGTGCTTTTTTTCCTGCTGACATGTGCACTAAAATGGTGCTATGTGCTGTTTTAGCGGATTTATCTGAAACTAACCTACAAATATTTGGGTTTGTTTGCCATCCGAAAAATAGCAAAGTTCGGACTGAACCTGGCTTGGTCTGAACTGGTTCGCTCATCCTTACTTAAGTTACAGCCAATAATAAAAACTTGACTGTGCTTGTAAGAAATGTGTAGTAATTGTGCACAGTTCTTTTATTGTTCTCCCGTTTTCTGTAAATTACTTGTGGTAAGACATTTTAGTTCAGTCTTTTGGTCAAGCTTAGAGCCTAGAACCTTCACATTCACATGGTGTCCTACATATAACCAATTTGATAGCGTACACTTAATAATATATAGACATGCTGGGCAATGTAAGACCGACAATTTGTTCTTAAGTGTCTCTGTACTGCTGGAGGAAGTGTCAAAGTTATGTGGAGGTACATGTCTCTACATAACTTTGGCGCTTTCTCCAGCAGTACGTGCGACAGACTTAAATTTACAGAAGCTTCCCTGCTGGCATACATTTAAGCCATTTTAGAATATGATGAGCACAATGGTCCTGATGGCTTGCCCTCTTTCCCGCCCACACCACCTTTTCTTGACCTGTCGGAAAAGTGTCATGAACGGGGAAAAGTCAAATGCGTCAAAATCTGCGAGCGACAAAAAAGCACAAGTGACAAATGGCACGAGCGACAAAATCTGCAACCGAAATTAACCACAAAAGTGTCATATGTCAGTTAACAAATGAAGCCCATAATGCTTTTTTCTTTCTTTTGTGTCTACCCCCATGCTTGGGTCAAAAGAACATAACAATGCATGTGTGAATTCAGCCTTAAAGAAATGAGAGGAATGTTTAATTTATGTGCAGCAAAAATTGAGATAAAAAATAATTTTAACATTTCAGACCAATTACCGTATAGCAGTTTAATTGTGACTCCTACCAAGAATGTCCAGATTACTGAAAATATGTTTTCATTATTAGATATCTATTTATTTTTTTATAGATTAGAATAAAATCCTTTTCACTCCATCACCTAAGTCAGCCATCTCCATATAGCACAGTGATTTGTTTTAATCAGCCTCACAGAGTCTGTTAGAATTACAGATAAAATATTTCATACATGACACAATTACAGAATGATACAGTTCTGGACCAATACAGCTGACCTGAATAATAAATGACAGACAGATGACCAGGTGGGGAAAGCAATTTTCACCTAGACCACATACAAATTACTGTATTAGAAGTTGAGAATGGAAAAAAAATATTCAGGTATTTTAGTTGGAGCCAAATTGATTGATTATATGAGATGCAAAATATAATATATTTTCTATTATCTCCTGTACACAGCAATATATTTAAGACCTATTCATATCTGTGTTATAATAATAATCTTTATTTACAGTATATAGTGCTGACATATTCCACAACACTGTATAATCAGAGGATATACTGTATGTACAAACAAAACCAGACATTACAGAGTAACAAACTAATCAACCCTTCACAATAATAGGGTTCTGTTCGCAAAAGCTCACAATCTAAAAATAAATAGGGATGGAGCTAGAGGTAAACCTATTTGTTTTGTACAATGATTCAGCCATCTTTTATAAAACAAGGAGGGTACTATACAAAATGTGCCGGAGTCACTCACCAGCCAGCCTCAAACTGGGGATATTGGGCATTGAACTGATACCTGGGGAAGTGCATTCTAGAGAACTTGAGTTTGAAAGAAGTCTTGGTGAAAGAAGATGGAGGTTTAGATGAAGGAGGATGTTAGATAATTGGCAAAATGGAGATCATGGGCAGAGAAGTATACAGGGTTGATGGAGGAGATATTTCTTAAAAAAAAAAAAAAAAAAAGAAGACCCTATCCAAATTCACCACCCAAGGCTACATACAAAGCTACCGAGCCCCCGAGCATAATGAAAGTCAATGGGAGAACCCAAGGCACCCCCTGCTCAGAAGAGAAGAGGGTATCTGGTTCACAAAAAAACGTTAGAAATTGATGGAAACCCCATTAAAATGGTTTAGAAACAGCATTAAGAGGATGGCTGGATGCGTCTTGGACTCCTATTATCTATGACATATAATAGACAACCACACAAAGGCTATATGCCAAAGCCAGGTATGTGGAAGCCAACAATGTATCCATGAGACAGATAACAGTCAGCATACCAGTTACAAAAAAATAAATAAATAATGAGACTTCTGCTGTAGAGGAATACTTACTACTAGTAAGTATTCCTATACCGCAGAAGTCTTTTATTTATTTTTAAAGTAACTGTCCATGCAACTCTATAGTTTAATGGTTAAGAATCTTGGCTGTAATGTAGAAGGTTGTGAGTTCGAATCCCACCAAAAACTTTTCAGAAATAGAGGCTAAATTATATTTAAATACACTGGGTGTCCCCAAGCACTGACTCCATGTATGGACATAGCTATATATGGAGTCAGAGCAGGGACTCCTAAGCCGAACAAGAGTCCTGACACCCTCGCCTCTTCAGAGCAGGGGGTGCCTGGTTTAATGCTCGGGTTCTCCCATTGAATTTCATTGTGCCCGGGTGCTCTGTAGAGCACCTGAACATCATCAGGAAGTGTTCTACTCGAGCACACGAGCACTTTCCTGCTCGACCAACACTAATCAAGACAAGTGACAAAGGAGGGAATGTGGTAATGCAAGATCGGGCTGATTATATAGGAATGATTGAAAGGCTACTTTCAGATGTAGCAACATATTTAATACTACCTGAACCCCCCCCCCCCCCCCCAAAAAAAAAATTTATTTTGCATAATTATATTAAATAATAATAATTATAATAATAATAATAAAAAAAATATTTATATAGTGCCAACATATTCCGCAGCGCCTTACAGTTCAGGGGTTCATGTACAAACAGTCATAAATAATATAGCAACAGAAATGTCAATAATTACCACAAGAGGAATGAGGGCCCTGCTCAAAAGAGCTTATAATCTATGAGGAGAAAGTGGTAACAAAAAAGGTAGAAGTGCTTGTTTTGTACAATGGTCCAGCCATGTTGGGAAAATAGGGAAGCAGATATAAAGCTGTATAAGCCAGTCACCAGATGATATATGAAGTGCTTCTGGGTGCATTGGTGGGCTGTAGCGTTTGGTGGAGGATCAGGTTCAGGAAATTATAGATTGTCTATATATGGAGAGGAGTTAGAGGTGATGTGATAGAGAACTGATAGTAATTGATTAAAATGTATTAAATCCTCATCCATTTCATCATGACGAGATTGCCACCTCCATCTTGATTGAAGATCTAGCACAAAATCTGGCACGCCCAGTGATGACGTCATCACATCGGCCAGTATTGTGATGTCATATGTCACCACACACAGGATTTTGTGCGAGATCTTTAAAGGGATTCTGTCACCTCATTTTAGGTTATAGAGATGCGGACATGCACGGCTAGATCGACGCTAGCATGTCCGCAATATACCTGTCCAATAGGGCTGTGTCCTTTTATTTAGTTAAAACAATTATTTTATAGATATTTAAATGAGCCTTATAAGGTGCCCAAGGGGCTGTACTAACCTTCTTGGTGCCCAGCGACGCCTCCCTGTGAAGGAGCCCAGCACAGTCTGCGTCCTCCCAATTTCCTCCTTTCTTCACAGTTAGATTGCCGTAATCTCGCAATGCGCTAGCTCGTGCATGCGCAGTTCCTTCCCTGAGACTGATGCCAGCACAGGGATGGAACGCTATACCGACACTGCGCATGCGCGAGCACGCGCATCGTCAGATTACGGCAATCTAACTGTGAAGAAAGGAGGAGATTCGGAGGACGCAGGCGGTGCTGGGCTCCTTCACACAGGCTTGAAAAAGACCACACAGGTCAAAACGTTGCATTGTGTTGGTGAATAAACCTTTGAATATTGAAGACAAGAGAGTGCTGCGGTTCCTTTACAAGTGTATCTCCTTCACAGGGGGGCGTCGCTGGGCACCAAGAAGGTTAATGCAGCCCCTTGGGCACCTTACAAGGCTCATTTACATATCTCATTTACACATCCCTATAGGCACAGCTAGATCGTCGCTAGCATGTCCGCATCTCTATAACCTAAAACGAGGTGACAGAATCCCTTTAATCACTATGGTGGCGGCCAGCTCATCGTGATCAAAAGGATGAGGTTAGTATATATATATATATATATATATTTTATCGCCATTCAGGGAAAATCTATTTGCTACCACGTAGCACAAAGAAATTCGGCTTCACAATCAATCAAATTTTAACAGAAATTCGGATCGAAGTCCACTTAGTGGACTTAGATTCGCTTAGCACTAGTTAAAAATTTCACTCATTTAATGACTGGTGAATGAAAATGAATTGTACTATTATTTCACTTAATCATAATAGTGACTGTTTATCGTGTTCTCTAAAAATAAAACTGATCCCCATTCACAAATCATAAAATAGGCAGAATTCTATTAGTTTCTATAGAGCAGGCATCCTCAAACTGCGGCCCTCCAGCTGTTGTAAAACTACAACTCCCACAATGCCCAGCTGTAGGCTGATACCTGTAGGCTGTTCAGGCATGCTGGGAGTTGTAGTTTTGCAACAGCTGGAGGGCTGCAGTTTGAGGATGCCTGCTATAGAGGATGTGTATCACACATTATCAAATTAACCAAACAAGGAATATATTTATATATATTATTATATATATATTTGCATATTATGTGATTCGAAGTTATGGAAAAATGTTTGTCTTAATAAATTCTTTATGCAAACCTTTTTAAATGGTATTTTAACTTCTATTGATCATGACCTTGGCATTCAAGTCTAATTATAAAAAAAAATGGCCATTTCCCTCTTGTGTATAAGAAAATCATTACCTGAAATGAATCAGAGCTACAGCTTTGTTAATTACAAATTGGTTATTCATATGTGCTAGATGGGAGCACTCTATTAAAAATAATTTACCTTTATCATATTAAAGAACACTAATCATATTTCTCAGAGACGTTCGAATATTGAATGCTGTGTTCTCATCCAGTAATTGTCAGTAATATTACCCCTTTAATTAAGAAACTCTAAATAATTAACATCTGTTATAATTCACTTGCTGCATTAAAGCCATGTGTACAGGGCATAATCACCACATCTAGAGGACAAATATGAGCCACATAGTGCTATATAGAAAACTGCAGAAAGCAAATATTACAGAAAGAAAAACCTCTTTGTTGAACATTACACAGCTTTTTATGGAATTCTTCATTTTGTAGACACAAAACAGTTATAAGAATATTGCCACAGGCAAATGGTCTCATAGTGCTTCTTAAAATTGGGTAACATAGCATCTTAAAGGGGTTGTGCAGGTGGTATATATTGATGACCTATCCTCAGGATAGGTTATCAATATCTAATCTGTGGGGGTCTGACACCGGGCACCTGCACCAATCAGCTGTTTGAAGACCAGGCGGAGCTTCATGCAAGGGTTGCTTCCTGTACATTACACTGCTCGTCATTTCCAGTGCAGTGTAAGGACAAGTACTCAATCCATTTACTTGAATTGACTGAGTACTTGTCATTACACTATGCCACCACTCCAGAGAAGACTGCGTGTAGTGTAAAGAACAGGAAGCAGCTGTCACGAGAAGGGGGTGGGAAAGGTGCACACTGACTCCACCCACACCTCTGTCCCTGCCTATTTGCACTTAGGAGGAATATCACTGAGGAGGATACACCGAGTGTAGGACCTTAATCACAGACAACCTGTGGCCAGCAGGCTGCCTGTTAAATAGAGGAGAGAAGGAGTCATGTGACGTGGCCAGAATCACATGACTTGTTTCCCTGCATACAGCTGAGCGCCTAGTGCCCAGCTCGGCACTCAGACCCCTCATTGTTACCATGGGAGCATAGGAAGCCGGCCACGCACCTCCCCGCCCTCCGAACTCATCGCAGGGTGCCGGCGGCACTGAGGAGGAGGGATGCGATGCCGGTGTCCTGTGACAGCAGCACTCTCATGGAGTACCACCTCCTCTTCAAACTGCTAATGGGCAGGGGTGCTGGGTGTCAGACCACAGATGGTTTGTTATTGATAACCTATCCTGATGATAGGTCACCCATATATACCGCCTGCACAACCCCTTAATCCAAACACCACTCCAGCCAAGCCAAATAAAGTCCATAAACTACATGACATTCCATTCTAAATACATGGGCATTAGTATGGAGCTTATCAGATAAAACAGCATCCACTCTACTGGGAAGGATTTTACAAGATTTTGGAGTGTGTCTGTGGCAACATTTGCCCATTCATCCAGAAGAGCATTTGTGAGGTCAGACATTGATGTTCGATGAGAAGGCCTGCATCACAACCTCCGCTATGATTCATTCCAAAGGTGTTCGATGCTGTTGAGGTCAGGACTCTGTGTGGGTCAGTCAAGTTCTTCCACACCAAAGTCACTTAACTATATTGTTAAAGATTTTGCTTTGAGCACTGGGACACAGCCATGTTTAAACAGAAAAGAAACGTTTTATTAGCTTATCTTGATGCACTGATGAGATCTCTTGTCCATACCTTGATAATGATTTATATCATTATTATTTCATGATCTAGCAGATTTCCGGTATACTGCAATCATATCACTATAGGTGATGCATAGAGATGAACACATTTTTCCAACATTCGATTCGGCGGGTTTGGCAAATTTTTGGGAAAAATTTGCTTCAATACGAATTTATTTGCGACAAATTGTGTTAAAAAACGGCTATTTCCGGGCTGCAGAGAGCCTCTATAGGTGTGTAGAACACTGTGCCTTGCAGTAACAGGCATAGGGAGTCTGCTGTGAAAGTGAAACAATACTGTGAGTCAGCATAACAAGCACATGACAGGTGTCGCTCTTAGAATCACTGCACACTTCACTTATTTGAGCAGTCACGGGACCAAAACTGACCAAATAACTCAAGTATCAACTCAGCCTTACAGGTAGATGTTAGTGTCAAGAAGAAGCGCACTCCTTTTACATTGTCGTCAGCTGATTCCACATAGATGTCTACAGAACCTTTTTTATTAATCGCTTATACAAGTAGAGACCCCCGGACAGAGTGGAGAGGGTGTCAGTTGTGAGTTTGTGTTGATGTCACAGATTATTTTGCCCTTCCTCTGATCCGTCACAACAATGACCCCTCAAAAAACGTATATCCTGTCTGTTGAACATTTGCCTTCACTCAGTCAGCATTTAGTCAGTAATCCATTAGTATTGCTAATGCCCAAAAAAACAGGAGTGGATCTAAAACAGAGATGAAACGTGAACCGAATATTTGCATGTCTTCTGTGTTTTCTACCCACCCCTGCTTTTGGCTACTAATTCATAAGCCAATTCTGATTCGACCATACAGGCCTTAAAGCTACTACGCAGACAGGATCAGTTGTGCGTCTAATTTTTCCTTCCTTCTGACAGATCAGAAGAAGGGTCAAATAAATGATGATGTCAGCCAGGCCGAAAGCCAAAATAGTGAATCAGTCATGAAGTGGGGAAGGGTTTGAACAGCATGAGAAGTCCACAGAGTGGACCTATGACATAATGGTGAGTTGGAAGCAGCATGAGGAGACCACAGAGTGGTCCAATGACAGGGTATGGAGGTGGAAGCAGTATGAGGAGGCCCCCGAGTGGCACAATGACCGAGTCTGGAGCTGGCAGCAGCATGAGTTAGCCCACAGAGTGGCACAATGACAAACAGAGTCTGGAGGTGGCAGCAGCATGAGTAGGACGACAGAGTGGCACAACAACAGAGTCTGTAAGTGGCAGCAGCATGAGTAGGCCTCAGAGTGGCACAATTACAGAGTCTGGAGGTGGCAGAAGTATGAGGAAGCCACAGAGTGGCACAATGACCGAGTCTGGAGCTGGGAGCAGCATGAGTAGGCCACAGAGTGGCACAACAACAGAGTCTGGAGGTGGCAGCAGCATGAGTAGGCCACAGAGTGGCACAATGACAGAGTCTGGAGGTGGCAGCAGCAGAATCAGGAGGAGGCCACAGAGTGGCGCAATGACCGAGTCTGGAGGTGGCAGCAGCATGAGTAGGCAACAGAGTGGCACAACGCCAGAGTCTGGAGGTGGCAGATTTTACCACATATTACTACAGCGCTGAACGCTGAATAATTTTTTTTCCACACAAATAAGTCACAAAAGATGTTGCCGCATATAACTGCTGCGCTGAACGCTGATTAAAATTAGTTTTTCCGCCGAAATACGTCACTAAAGATTTTACTGCATATAATGGAGCACGAAGATGGTGTCACAGCCTTTGCTGTGCGTGCCGTGACACTCGTGCCATACTTGCGGTTGCCGGTGGCAATGTGTTGCTGTTATGGCATGTGGTGGCAGTGTCTCGGCTTTGGCTGTGTGCGCCGTGACATGGTTGCCACCCATGTCGTTGCCAGTGGCAACGTGTTGTGTGTTGGCTTGTGTGTTCACTTCCCCTATAAGTTGTAGCCTCCCCCTGTCTGGTGCTGTAAGGGTTAACTCCCTGACTGGGTGTGGTCACTTGGGTTTTATCTCCTGTGGCTTCCTGGCTGGAGTCAGTTTTACTTCAGCAGTTGTTGGTGCTGGAGCTCTGCTCCAGTTCAGGGTGTTCTATCTGCCCAGTCCTTGAGGGCCACCTTGAAGAACATCGATGTCATCTGCGATGTCATTCCTTTTGTCTTCCTTATCCTTTATGTACCCAACCTCACTTGTATGTTTGGTGTGGGTTTATGTTCAGGGTTTGTTGTACGTCTTGTTTATTGTTACATGTCTGGGCTGTTGTTGGTGTTTGTCCCTGCATGTGTGCAAGACGTTTTCCCTGTGTGTGTTGTACCTCCATGAGGGGCGGTGGTTTTCCAGAGGGGTGAACCATAAGCCTGCATGCAGCACTGCTCGGGACTGCCATGCACTGTGTGAGCATGGGGGGCTCTGGCAGAGTTGGTATGCTGGATTCCTGTGTTGGTTGTTTGTACTGTGATTTGCTGTGTGTTCAAGCTCCTGTACTGATGCACAGGTTCCAGTTGTGGATGCTTCGGCAGGTAAATGAATTGTCTTGTTGTTCTTACCTGCCGATCCTCTTGCTGCATATGGTATTTTCCTTTCCCTGCTGCTAGGCCATTTGAGACTCCTGTTCATCCGTGTCTGTGAAGAACAGGTCGCCGCTCCCCTGCTCCTATGTGAGGGATTATCAGGGCAACTCAGGGCCATAGGTATCCTGGTATGAGCCGTCTTACCATCCAGGTCCGCTCATACGGTAAGGAGTTAGGGTGAGGATTAGGGACGCTTTAGGAGGTGACCTGCTTCCTGATCCCAGCGTCCTGGACAAGCTGCTCCCCCATTTTCTTTGACATTGTACGGTGGGGGTTTTCTCCCACTTCCCACGGTGATAGTATGTCCTACAAGGTAGCCCTCAAGGACTGGGCAGATAGAACACCCTGGACTCCAGCACCAACAACAGCTGAAGTACAACTGACTCCAGCCAGGAAGCCACAGGAGATAAAACTCAAGTGACCACACCCAGTCAGGGAGTTAACCCTTACAGCACTAGACAGGGAGATGCTACAACTTAAAGGGGAAGTGTACACACAAGCTAACATGCAACACGTTGCCACCGGCAACGGCATGCTTGGCAACCATGTCACGGCACACACAGCAAAGGCCGTGACAGATGGAGAGGGTGTTCGGATTCCCCGCGCACTATACAGATGTCTCAGAAGTATACCGCTGCTCCCGACAGCAGCTCCTGGGAAGGTCAAGGAGCGTCCCGGTCATCCGACATCTATTCGCTCTGCTCAAGGATGATTTTGAAAGTGTTTAGAAGCCACGAGGGGCCCCCACACTGCAGATTTATCATGGAGACATCATGGAGATTTTACTGCATATAACTACAGTGCTGAACACTGAATAAAATTTGTTTTTCAACCGCAATATGTCAATAAAGATTTTACCAACTGAATCAAAATGAGATAGGCATGAGGTTCACATATGAGACACATCAAACCAGCCTACCATTCTTGGATATCAAAATTACCAAGAACGCTAGGGGTGAACTGGACACCTCGATTCACAGGAAATCCAATGTGACAAACTCTCTCCTGAGATGGGAGAGCAGTCACCCTCTCCCACTCAGGAGGGGGATACCAAGAGGGCAGTATCTTCGTCCGCGCAGAAACTGCTTAGACAAGAAAGATTTTGTGGCGCAGGCAGCTGACCTAAGGGCTAGATTTCTACAAAGGGGCTACCCTGATTATATTTTAAGATCCGCCTATAAGGCAGCTCTTGCACGACAGAGACCCACCCTACTAATCACGAAACAGCCGAACATCTCTACAACCAAACTGTCCCATGTAATCACCACGTTTGACAGAGGTTCGAGTCAGTTCAGGAAGATCTTACAATGTCACTGGGGGATCCTCAAGATGGACCCCGACCTTCAGGACATAATAGGAGACAGTCCACAGATCACGTACAGACGTGGCACCAACTTACGTGATAAACTGGTCCGCAGTCATTTTTCACCTACCAGTACACATTCAACATGGCTACGTAACCCTGCAAACACATATTGACCACTAAAACTTTCACCAGCTCGGTCACGGGCAAGACGTATTCCATTCCACACTTCATCAACTGTAAATCCAGAGGTGTGATATACCGCATCCTCTGTGAATATGGTCTGGAATACGTCGGCAAGACCATACGGGAATTTTGGAGGAGGATCGGTGAGCACATGGGGGATGTCACACATAAGAGGGACACCCCGGTGTCCAAACACATGCACACCGATCATAATGGCAAAACCCGGTTAAAGTTCATGGGTATCGACCTTGTGAAACCCCCACCAAGAGGGGGGGGGGACTGGGATAAGAGCCTACTCCAACGTGAAGCACACTGGATCTTCAATCTAAAAACAGCAGCACCAGGTGGTATGAACGAAAGGCTAAACTATGCTTGTTTTCTTTGAGAAATTACGTTCACATCTATCATAATGCCTTGTCTGCAATTCTGTCTCCCTGATGGTCCCGTGGGGAGGTGCGTTGCACTTATATATGCACTTATGGTCATATCTTTCAAACCGCGCAAGCGCATTTCAGTGTACACACACAAAATACAACCAACTCCCCCCCCCCCGCCATTTTTGTAATCTGCATATGTGTCCCTAATAATGTGTCCCTACTGATATACATGTGTCCCGTGAGGCACACTGTCTCCTGGGGTCGGTGCAGTTACACAGTGACTGTACATCATGTTAGGGATGCGCCGTTTAAGTGCATTCACAGGGATCCCATATTGTGCCTATATCACATGGCACCCCTGTTCACTATATAGGCGCATCCCCAAATGCGAATATCTGACTTCACGTGGCCCAGTTAGCAACATCCTTAGCATTATCTGAATCCCATTCTGCACCGGTTAATCCTGCACTAAATGCTACTAGCCATCTCTAGGCTTTATTATTATTCTTTGTGTTACCAAGGAGACGCATATACTTTGCGTCCCATGTGATCACCAGACCACTTCAAGATTGGCTGAGTGATCTCGACTCCCGCCCATCTCCTGCCGCGATCCCGCCCATCCCACGTGGTGTCGCCGGCGTGTGACGTCGCTGGCTGTGTCCGCTCCCTGCCCTGTATGCGATGACTCGGCTCAGGTTTCCTGGTGCCTGGGTCACGTGACCGGGCGGACGGCGGCGCTCCAGGTTGGCGTTGCACGTCGATGACGTCATTGGGAGGGACTATTTAAACTCACTCCTGAGGTACATATTTGCGGCTGGTTTACTACGTTGTTACCCTCAACCATAAGGGTCTCACCTGTTTGGGATAATTGTATCCCCCGGACCATCTTGTACAGGACTACCCCTCCTGTGCCACACTGCATCCCATCCTAGGATAGCAGAATACAAGCTTTTACAGCTTGTTCCTTTCTCCAGTGTCTACTCAGCCTAAGGTTAGATACCTGCGGCTACCCTGTTACCTCCTGCAGTCGTTCCCCTGAAGAAGTCACGGACAGAAACGTGCCACGTTGGGAGGCCACTGGAAGTATCATCATCTATCCATCACTGGTTCACTGGTTTATTGCTTGTAGTTCTAGGGTCTAGGTCCACTACAGGGACAGGCTACCGGATGGGGTCGCCTTTTCAAAGGCGAGTGCTCTGTGTAGACAGGTAGAAGCATAATAGCCCCCTTCACCTTGATAGGGTTATATAGGACCAATCCTACTGCCTGATTTACCCGGCTATACAGCAGAAGCACTTATTCCCGCCCAGCTTACACCCAGTGTCTCCTGCAACCTGTCATCAAGGAACCTTTCCCATCATCTACAAAGGGTCTGGTAAGACTGTTTGCGTCCTTACGGACGAAGCAGAATTTTTTGTCTATATCAGCAAGGCACCATTAGGTTGGTCTTATCCGTGTATGTATGTCCACATTATGTAGTGAGTCCTATTATTCTCTTATTTCTAGACCATATTAAAAGTTATATTTTAAATAAGCATACTCCCCCCTTCCCCTGTGTAGGGGCCCATTGTCTGCTCGTCACTTCGGAGTGTTTTCATAGCCTGTATTGATTCAGTGCTCTGATCAATCTTTGCTTACCACATATAACTGCAGCACTGAATGCTGAATACAATTTTTTTCCACCGAAATACATCTATAAAGAGTTTACCGCCTATACAGTGGTTACAAAAAGTCTACACACCCCTGTTAAAATGTCAGGTTTCTGTGATATAAAAAAATGAGACAAAGATAAATCATTTCAGAACTTTTTCCACCTTTAATGTGACCTCTAAACTGTACCACACAATTGAAAAACAAACTGAAATCTTTTAGGTGGAGGGGAAAAAAATAATAATAATATGGTTGCATAAGTGTGCAAACACTCCTATAACTGGGGATGTCATGTTAAATAGGAGTCAGCATACACCTGTCATCATTTAAAGTGCCTCTGATTAATGCCAAATAAAGTTCAGCTGCTCTTATTGGTCTTTTCTGAATTATTTTTTGTCGCATCCCACAGCAAAAGCAATGGTCCACAGAGTGCTTCCAAAGCATCAGAGGGATCTCATTGTTAATGTGATCACCGCAACCGCAGGTCAATTCAGACCTGCGGTTTGCGGCTTTTACGGGTCGTGGCCGCGGGGGTCGGCGGTGCCATCGGGTCCCCGTGCTGCTGCAATGGGGACCCAATGGCATGGAAGGCAGCGCAATACCTTTCTTAGGCATCCTTCCGGTGAAGAGCCTGTGGGATCCAGCCCACTGGATCTCGCAGGCATGAAGCTGTATGAGTAATACACACTGTATTACTCATACAGCCAATGCATTCCAATACAGAAGTATTGGAATGCATTGTAAAGGGGATCAGACTCCAAAAAGTTGAAGCCCAAAGTGGGACAAAAAATTAAGTGAAAAAAAAGTGGAAAAAAAAAGTTTCCCCCCAAAAAGTTACAAGTTTCAAGTAAAAAAAATATATAATAGGGGCAAAAAAAGACATATTAGGCATTGCAGCGTCCATATCGACTGGCTCTATAAACATATCACATGACCTAACCCCTCATATGAACACCGTAAAAAAACAAAAAATTAAAAACTGTGCTAAATAAACCATTTTTTGTCACCTTACATCACTAAAAGTACAACAGCAAGCAATCAAAAAGGCGTATGCCCACTAAAATAGTACCAATCTAACCGTCACCTCATACCACAAAAAATGAGCCCCTACCTAAGACAATTGCCCAAAAAAAAAAAAAATCTATGTCTCCGAATATGGAGACACTAAAACATCATTTTTTTTGTTTTAAAAAAGCTGGTTTTGTGTAAAACTTAAGTATATTAAAAAATATATACATTTTTGGTATCGCTGCGTCCGTAATAACATGCTCTATAAAAATATCACATGACCTAACCCCTCATATTAACACCGTAAAAAAAAAATTGCACTTTACATCACAAAAAGTGTAATAGCAAGCAATCCAAAAGTCATACGCACCCCAAAATAGTGGCAATCAAACCTTCATCTCATCCTGAAAAACAATGAGCCCATACACAAGACAGTCGCCCTAAAAATAAAACGATGGCTTTCAGAATAAGGAGACACTAAAGAGTCCTAAAAAAAAATATATATGCTTTGTTATGTAAAACTGAAACAAATAACCCCCAGAAAATTGGTATAGTCGCGTCTGTGACAACCTACTCTATAAAAATGCCACATGATCTAACCTGTCAGATGAATGTGGTAAATAGCAAAAAATAAAAACAGTGCCAAAACATCTATTTCTTGTTACCTTGCCTCACAAAAACTGTAATATAGAGCAACCAAAAATCATATGTACCCTAAAAAAGTACCAATAAAAAGGCCACTCTATCCCGTAGTTTCTAAAATGGGGTCACTTTTTTGGAGTTTCCACTCTAGGGGTGCATCAGGGGGGCTTCAAATGGAACATAGTGTCAAAAAACCAGTCCAGCAAAATCTGCCTTCCATAAACCGTATGGCATTCCTTTTCTTCTGCGCCCTGCCGTGTGCCCACACAGCAGTTTACGACCACATATGGGGTGTTTCTGTAAACTACAGAATCAGAGCCATAAATATTGAGTTTTGTTTGGCTGTTAACCCTTGCTTTGTAACTGGAAAAAAAAATGAAAATCTGCCAAAAAAAGTGAAATTTTTAAATTTTATCTCCATTTTCCATTAATTCTTGTGGAACACCTAAAGGGTTAACAAAGTTTGTAAAATCAGGTTTTAATACCTTGAGGGTGTAGTTTCTAAAGTGGGTTCACTTTTTTGGAGTTTCTACTCTAGGGGGTGCATCAGGAGGCTTCAACTGGGACATGGTGTCAAAAAACCAGTCCAGCAAAATCTGCCTTCCAAAAACCAAATAAAATTCCTTTCCTTCTGTGCCCTGCCGTGTGACCGTACAGCAGTTTACGACCACATGTGGGGTGTTTCTGTAAACTACAGAATCAGGGCCATAAATATTGAGTTTTCTTTGGCTGTTAACCCTTGCTTTGTAACTGGAAAAAAATTATTGAAATGGAAAATCTGCCAAAAAAGTGAAATTTTGAAATGTTATTTCTATTTTCCATTAATTCTTGTGAAATACCTAAAGGTTTAACAAAGTTTGTAAAATCAGTTTTTAATACCTTGAGAGTTGTAGTTTCTAGAATGTGGTAATTTTTTGGTGGTTTCTATTATGTAAGCCTCACAAAGTGACTTCAGACCTGAACTGGTCCTTAAAAAGTGGGTTTTTGAAAATTTCAGAAAAATTTCAAGATTTGCTTCTAAACTTCTATGCCTTGTAACATCCCCAAAATGATCCAAAACATAAAGTAGACATATGTGAAATGTAAAGTAATAACTACAGTTGCAAGAAAAAGTATGTGAATCCTTTGGAATGATATGGATTTCTGCACAAATTGGTCATAAAATGTGATCTGATCTTCATCTAAGTCACAACAATAGACAATCACAGTCTGCTTAATCTAATAACATACAAAAAATGAAATGTTACCATGTTTTTATTGAACACACAATGTAAACATTCACAGTGCAGGTGAAAAAGGTATGTGAACCCTTGGATTTAATAACTGGTTGAACCTCCTTTGGCAGCAATACCTTCAACCAAACATTTACTGTAGTTGCCGATCAGACGTGCACAACGGTCAGGAGTAATTCTTGACCATTCCTCTTTACAGAACTGTTTCAGTTCAGCAATATTCTTGGGATGTCTGGTGTGAATCGCTTTTTTGAGGTCATGCCACAGCATCTCAATCGGGTTGAGGTCAGGACTCTGACTGGGCCAATCCAGAAGGTGTATTTTCTTCGGTTTAAGTCATTTTGTTGTTGATTTACTTCTATGTTTTGGTTCGTTGTCCTGTTGCAACATCCATCTTCTGTTGAGCTTCAGCTGGTGGACAGATGGCCTTAAGTTCTCCTGCAAAATGTCTTGATAAACTTGGGAAAACATTTTTCCTTTGATAATAGCAATCAGTCCAGGCCCTAACGTAGCAAAGCAGCCCCAAACCATAATGACCCCCATGATGACCCCCACCTCCATACTTTCACAGTTGGGATGAGGTTTTGATGTTGGTGTGCTGTGCCTCTTTTTCTCCACACATAGTGTTGTGTGTTTCTTCTAAACAACTCAACTTTGGTTATATCTGTCCACAGAATATTTTGCCAGTACTGCTGTGGAACATCCAGGTGATCTTGTGCAAACTGTAAACGTGCAGCAATGTTTGTTTGGACAGCAGTGGCTTCCTCTGTGGCATCCTCCCATGAAATCCATTCTTGTTTAGTATTTTACGTATTGTAGATTCGCTAACAGGAATGTTAGTATATGCCAGAGACTATTGTAAGTCTTTAGCTGACACTCTAGGATTCTTCTTCACCTCATTGAGCAGTCTGTGCTGTGCTCCTGCAGTCATCTTTACAGGACGGACACTCCTAGGGAGAGTAGCAGCAGTGCTGAACTTTCTCCATTTATAGACAATTTGTCGTACCGTGGACTGTTGAACAGCAAGGCTTTTGGAGATACCTTTATAACCCTTTCCAGCTTTATGCAAGTCAACAATTCTTAATCGTAGGTCTTCTGGGAGCTCTTTTTTGCGAGGCATCATTCACATCAGGCAATGCTTCTTGTGAAAAGCAAACACAGAACTTTTGTGTGTTTTTTTTTTTTATTGGCATGGGCAGCTGTAACCAACACCTCTAATATCATCCCATTGATTGGACTCCAGTTGGCTGACACCTCACTCCAATTAGCTCTTGGAGATGTCATTAGTCTAGGGGTTCACATACTTTTTCCATCTACACTATGAATGTTTACATGGTGTGTTCAATAAAAACATGGTAACATTTAATTATTTGTGTGTTATTAGTTTAAGCAGACTGTGATTGTCTATTGTTGTGACTTGGATGAAGATCAGATCACATTTTATGGCCAATTTGAGCAGAAATCCATATCATTCCAAAGGGTTCACATACTTTTTCTTGCAACAATCTCAACAATCAAGAGAAGACTTCACCAGCGTGAATACAAATGGTTCACCACAAGATGTAAACCATTGGTGAGCCTCAAAAACAGGAAGGCCAAATTATAGTTTGCCAAATAACATCTAAAAAAGCCTTCACAGTTCTGGAACAACATTCTATGGACAGATGAGATCAAGATCAACTTGTACCAGAGTGATGGGAAGAGAAGAGTATGGAGAAGCAAAGGAACTGCTCATGAGCCTAAGCATACCACCTCATCAGTGAAGCATGGTGGTAGTAGTGTCATGGCGTGGGCATGTATGGCTGCCAATGGAACTGGTTGTATTGTATTCATTGATAATGTGACTGCTGACAAAAGCAGCAGGATGAATTCTGAAGTGTTTCGGCAATATTATCTGCTCATATTCAGCCAAATGCTTCAGAACTCATTGGACGGTGCTTCACAGTGCAGATGGACAATGACCCAAAGCATACTGCAAAAGCAAACAAAGATTTCTATAAGGGAAAGAAGTGGAATGTTATGCAATGGCCAAGTCAATCACCTGACCTGATCCGATAGAGCATGCATTTCACTTGTTGAAGACAAAACTGAAGGAAAAATGCCCCATGAATAAGCAGGAACTGAAGACAGTTGCAGCAGAGGCCTGGCAGAGCATCACCAGGGATGAAACCCAGCATCTGGTGATATCTATGCGTTCCAGACTTCAGACTGTAATTCACTGCAAAGGATTTGCAACAAAGTATTCAAAACTGTTCGCCTGATTTGGATGTAAATACCCTCAAATTAAAGCTGAAAGTCTGCAATTAAAGCACATCTTGTTTGTTTCATTTCAAATCCTTGGTGGTGTATTGAGCCAAAAATATTAGAATTGTGTTGATGTCCCAATATTTATGACTGTAGGTCACATTAAAAGTGGAAAAAATTCTAAAATGATTTATCTTTGTCTAATTTTTTACAGCATAGAAACCTGACATTTTATGTATACTTTTTATATCCACTGCACCTGCTTCCACAAAATACTGATTAAGGGGATTGATATATCTGCTTCCACCAAATATTGATTGAGGCCTGCGATACACCTGATTCCACAAAATAAATATTAAGTGAATTGATATACCTGCTTCCACAAAATACTGATTAAGGATTTCTATATACCTGACTGCTTCCACAAAATACTGATTGAGGGGTGTGATATGACTGCTTCCACAAAATACTGAAAAGGGGTTTTATATACCTGCTTCCACAAAATATTGATTGAGGGGTGAGATATACTTGCCTCCTTAAAATACTGATTAAAGGGATTGATATACCTGCTTCCACAAAATGCTGATTAAGGATTTCTATATACCTGCTTCTACAAAATACAGATTGAGCAGTGCGATATACCTGCATCCACAAAATATTGATTAAGGGGTTCTATATACCTGTTTCCACAAAATATTGATTGAAGGGTGCGATATACCTCCCTCCACCAAATACTGGTTAAGAGAAATTATATACCTGCTTCCACAAAATACTGATTAAGGGGATTGATATTTCTGCTTCCTCCATATATTGATTGAGGCCTGCTATACATCAGCTTCCATAAAATACTGATTAAGGGATTTGATATTCCTGCTTCCACAAAATACAAATTAAGGAGATTATATACCTGCTTCCACAAAATACTGATAATATTGATTAAGTGGTTCTATATGCCTGTTACCACAAAATACTGATTAATGGGTGTGATATACCTGCTTCCACAAAATACAGATTGAGGGGTACGATATACCTGCTTCCACCAAATATTGATCTAGGGGTTCTATAAATCTGCTTCCACAAAATACTGATTAAGGGAATTTATATACCTGCTTCCACAAAATACTGATTAAGGGGTTCTATATACCTGCTTCCAAAAATACTGAGTGAGGGGTGCGATATATACCTGCTTCAACAAAATACGGAATAAGGAAGTTGATATACCTTCTTGCACAAAATACAGATTGAGGGGTGCTATATACCTGCTTTCACCAAATATTGATTAATGGGTTCTATATATCTGTTTCCACAAAATACTGATTGAGGGGTGCGATATACCTGCTTCCACAAAATACTGATTAAGGGGATTGATATACCTACTTCCACAAAATACTGATTAAGGATTTCTATATACCTGCTTCCACAAAATACTGATTGAGGGGTGTGATATACCTGCTTCCACTAAATATTGATTAATGGGTTTTATATACCTGCTTCCACAAAATATTGATTGAGGGGTGCAATAGACCTGCCTCTACAAAATACTGATCAAGGGAATTGATATGCCTGCTTCCACAAAATACTGATTAAGGGGATTGATATTTCTGCTTCCACCAAATATTGATTAAAGGGTGCAATATACAAACTGGATTCCAGAAAAGTTGGGACATTATACAAATTGTGAATAAAAACTGAATGCAATGATGTGGAGGTGCCATCTTCTAATATTTTATTCAGAATAGAACATAAATCACGGAACAAAAGTTTAAACTGAGAAAATGTACCATTTTAAGGGAAAAATATGTTGAATCAGAATTTCATGGGGTCAACAAATCCCCAAAAAGTTGGGACAAGGCCATTTTCACCACTGTGTGGCATCTCCCCTTCTTCTTACAACACTCAACAGACATCTGGGGACCGAGGAGACCAGTTTCTTAAGTTTAGAAATAGGAATGCTCTCCCATTCTTGTCTAATACAGGCCTCTAACTGTTCAATCGTCAGAAGAGAATTGTGACTGGGAGGATGAGGAGGAGCAAGAAGAGCAGGCTTTGAGGGGGTCTTTAAACTTTTTGGGGATCCCTGGTGTTGTCCATGGCAGGGGGTAGGAGACCGAGGACGTCATTATCCTGTGCGATGAGCAGGAGCCAGGGCGCTCCACCGCTTACAATTTAGTGCAAATGGGGGCCATCATGCTCCAGTGTTTGAAGAGGGACCCCTGTATAAAAAGTAGAAAAAGGGAAAGCATCAGCACTGGGTGGCAACATACTTAGACCCTTGGTACAAACACAAAATGGCGGACATGTTTCCAGCATCACAGAGGGCTGTCAGAATGCAGCATTTCCTGGCCTTGCTGCGAGAGATGCTGCATTCTGCTGTTGCGGGCGCTGGCAGAGGAATTTCCACCCACAGCGAAACAGGTGTGGGTACCAATCCTACCGTGCCTGCTAGGAGAGGGCAGTTTTAAGATGTGTTGGTTACTTCGGATATGAGCTCATTCTTGCAGCCAACCCATCGACAGCTACCCTCCGGATCCAGCATCAGGGAACGCCTAGACCGGCAGGTGTCCGACTATATCGGGTTAATGGCCGATGTGGACACTGAGGAACCCCTGGACTATTGGGTGTGTAGGCTTGACCTGTGGCCAGAGCTGGCACAATTTGCCATGGAACATTTGGCTTGCCCCTTGTAGAGTGTCCTGTCCAAAAGGACGTTTAGCGCAGTAGGGGGTATCTTGACCGATAAGTGCACTCGCCTAGCTCACGACAGTGTGGACTACCTCACATTCCTAAAAATGAATGAGGCATGGTTCTCGGAGGAATTCAACACCTCGTGTAAATGTAGTTCCTCATGTCAGCTCACACATATCCGCCACCACCCATTACAAAGAATGGTCCTTGTCTTATGTATATACAGCGGCATAAAAGGCCTTTTCTGTCAGATGAATGACTAATTTTGGGGGCCTGTAATCCACTGGCCTACAATAAAATTGTTATTCAATGACCGCCTAATGTCCCTCCAGCCATATAATCACGTTTTTATTTTCTGTCAGATGAATGCCTTATTTTTGAGGCCTGTGTTCCCATGACCTAAAATAAAAAAATTCTAGGCTCCAGCAGGGCACATTTTTGAGAGTTTCCCTTTAAGATGCATAAAAATGGCCCCTGATTAAAATACATATTTTTTGTGGGAATTTTTGCCATTGATCCCCCTCTGTTATGTCACTGTCCATGTTGTGGGACCATTTGTGCACTTCTAGTAAGTATTTGGTGGCTGCAAATATGACCTGAAGGTTTTTCAGATTCGCCTGCCATTAAAGTGAATGGGGCCCGCCGAGAAGGCGCGGTTAATAAACATTTGATCGCAAATGCCTTGTCTTCCTCAGCCTTAAGCTCACCCCAGCCGAGACCAGGTACAGTATAGTAGAGTAAGAGTACCTGGCTAGCAAGTGGGCACTGGGGGGGGGGGGGGGTATGTGACACAGTGAGGGGAACGGTCTGGGAAAACAGGTATTTTACTCCCAGCGTGTGCTGCTGGGCTGATTTGCAGCCAGTTGGCGTCAAATACCGGACTGGATTTTAATTGCCGTTCTGGGTTTTTGGCAGCACCTGGCTGTCCTTAAATAGGCAGCTGGGCTCAGCAGCAGGATCTCTGTGTTGGGATCTGAGGCTTGTTGCCAGGTTGGAGGGATGAAACCTATGGGTTGAGGAAACAGGCCCCCTAAAGCCTGTCGTGGACTGCTGGAGGCAGAACTCACATCAAAGTGACTTGTCTTATATGAACTTTCCAATTTGTATGAAGTAACACCGAGATGTACTTTCCATTGTGTGTGAAGTAAACACCAAGACTGCAAAGTAACACATTGTTTTGTGCATTTGCCTCAAGTGTGAATAAACACTGAAGTTTTGCGTTAAGAACTTCTCTTTTGCCTCTGTACTGTGTCCGCTTACCCTATCTACCCGAGCGAAACCACACAGTATCACCACATAAAGTGACACATGTCAGATTTGCTAAAAATGGCCTGGTCCTTAAGGTGAAAAATGGCAGGGTCCTGAAGGG
The DNA here is from genome assembly GCF_014858855.1 of Bufo gargarizans. Taxonomy (NCBI): domain Eukaryota; kingdom Metazoa; phylum Chordata; class Amphibia; order Anura; family Bufonidae; genus Bufo; species Bufo gargarizans. The sequence continues at coordinate 66,603,348 of NC_058084.1, read as the reverse complement.
GGTTAATATACTGTGTTTATTTATTTACATTTAAGAATATATTAGTCATAAGGAAAACATTACACAACACAGCATTTCAAGTCTACCGCAAGTTATAAATGGAGGGAGATGGTGGAAGAAAAACCTTCAGATCCACTTGTAAAGGGACAGCTCTTTGATGTGAAAAAGTCAACCAGAGTGACTGTAGGAGTAACTTATTAACTGGAACCAGAAAAAGATGATGCATTTTGTAGTACTTAGAGTTATTTCTCAGTCTCAGAAGCTGGAATCGGTGTAATGTATGAAAGATCTGGAGAGCTCTCTGCTAGAGTGGTGATAAATGAAGAATTTACTCCTACACCCAATCTGGCCATGTTTTTTTTCTTACTAATAAGATGTGCCTGTACGGGGACATCCACCATTTCTCTCCATGTGTCCTTTCCTCCTAAGGGATGGCTTCCTATTCAGTGAGGGGCCAGATGTCACTGGCAGCACCAACCATTTTTACCATAAGCTTCTCCATTAGTGTTGTCCCTAATGTAGCACAACACTAAAATTTTAGAATTACCAGCTCATTTTGAGATACCCATATGGCCACCTTTTTTTTTTCTCTCCTGTTGGCCATTTGAACCCTCAAATTATAAATGGAAAAATATATTTTTCTTTATCTACTTCAAGTCTGGGTTCATATGTGGCTAAAATGATGACTTTTCATTGTGGATTTCGGTAAAAATCCAAAACAGAGTAAAGTGTAGTGCGAGAGAATTTATACAAATTCAAGCACTGCAGGGGAAAAAAAAATCAGTGCTTGTATTTCAAAATCTGCAGCAAATTCTATATGTGGAATATTTTCTTCTTTTTTTTCCCACAGATTTCTTAATTTACAATGAAAAGAATGATAATTGTTTCCAATCCATAGTATAATCTGCATGTAAAACATGGATTTTACAGCATATTTTCTTTGGATATTTTCTGCCATATCTGAAATTTGAACCATAAAATGTTTGTCCTCCTGAGTTAAATAAGACAACCTCCGATGCTGCATGGTCTTTTAACTGTAAAGTAAAGCTTAAGAGGAAGACCGACCATAATTAACTGGAGCTTTGCAACAAAGACTTTTTGCTTGGTGCAGATTAATAGAAGAGCTTTGTCCACGGGCAAAGGTTCTCATTCAGTTCCCTAGTCCTGTGCCTATATACCTTAGCCAAAGCAGAGTGGTATTGTTTAACTTTAGGTCATTAACCACTAGACGATTATCATATACATGAGGTTTCTGACTCTTAATGCAAAATCTGTAACATGGCACCCACTTACTATAACAGTGTGTCTTCTTATGTGGGGCAGCATGTTGGCTCCTTGGTTAGTAATGATGCCTTTAGGCACTGGAAACACAAAAGAGGGGCAGCACATTCCAATGCGCAGGTGCACGTCGCAGTGTGGCTGCAAATACGCCGGATCCGGAAAAACGCGTAAGAACGCATAATTTTTTCTTGCCGATGGCGTCTTTCTGGCTTTTTTGGTAAGATACTGATCCGGAAATCCTGAAGCCAACAAAACGTTGATGTTGGCTTCAGAATTTCCGGATCAGTCTCTTTTTTGCACCAGCCAAGCCCTTCCTACTTCCTGGCGCAGGCGCAGACGCAACTTCCGGATCCGTCGTTGCGTCGTAACAACTGAAGATGTTAGCCGGATCCGGAATAATACATTTCAATGGGCTTTTATTCCGGATCCGTCGATGCGGCAAGTGTTCAGGATTTTTGACCGGAGAAAAAAGTGCAGCATGCTGCGGTATTTTCTCCGGCAAAAAACGTTCCGGTCCTGAACTGAAGACATCCTGAACGGATTTCTCTCCATTCAGAATGCATTCAAATTCTGGCATAGAGCCCCAACGATGAAAAGCGCAACTGTGAAAGAGCCCTTACAAACACATAGTGCAACAGCACTCTACAAACCAAAGGTATATTACATTGTAAATGCTATGCTAATAACTTAGAGATGCTTAGCAAATACATTTTGTACAAAATCATTTGAGCCCGTCTCAAATGATTTTGTACAAAATGTATTTGCTAAGCATCTCTAATTTATTAGCATAGCATTTACAATGAAATATACTTTTGTACTCTACCTTTGGTTTATAGAGTGCTGTTGCACTATGTGTTTGTTAGATGTATATTTGTAGCCACACTGTGAGGTGCACCTGCGCATTGGGATGTGCTGACCCCCCCTTTTGTGTTTCTAGTATTATATATATATATATATATATATATATATAGGAGCAGTGGCTGACTCCTATATGTTGGGTTGTGCACTCCCTTAGCCTCTTCTGCCTCACAGGCTGATTTTAATTAGCATGAGTATATAGTCAGCTCAACATGCATGCTGGTGGGACCTGCACTTCCTGGATTTCATGGTCGCTGTTATGGCACCCAACAGGTGAGCTTTAGTGTTAGGACCCGTCTTATAGAGATCGCCTTGGCGTGCGGCAGACAGGCTCAAATGATTTTGTACAAAATGTATTTGCTAAGCATCTCTAAGTTATTTGCATAGCATTTACAATGTAATATACTTTTGTACTCTACCTTTGGTTTGTAGAGTGCTGTTGCACTATGTGTTTGTTAGATGCCTTTAGGCACTGGGATCTGGGGTTCAAATAAGACCTACTGAACTGAGTTTTTATATTCCCTTCATGTTTATACAGTTTTCCCAGGATACTCCAGTTTCTTCTCACACTCCAAAAGGTTCCTGATAAGGTACTTCCTAAGAAATTGGCCCTAGTGTACATGTCTAAGGCTACATTCACATGACAATGGAAAAAACGCTGTTAAAAATGGATAAACTGTATGTTGAGGGAAGTGTTGGATTTAAATATATATGTATATATGCTCTTACATATATGCATGTATATTGGCCCTTTTGCATGGGCCGTTCAAGGTGGTATGGGTGTATACATGGAGATATACACTCACCTAAAGAATTATTAGGAACACCTGTTCTATTTCTCATTAATGCGATTATCTAGTTAACCAATCACATGGCAGTTGCTTCACTGCATGTAGGGATGTGGTCCTGGTCAAGACAATCTCCTGAACTCCAAACTGAATGTCAGAATGGGAAAGAAAGGTGATTTAAGCAATTTTGAGCGTGGCATGGTTGTTGGTGACAGACGGGCCGGTCTGAGTATTTCACAATCTGCTCAGTTACTGGGATTTTCACGCGCAACCATTTCTAGGGTTTACAAAGAATGGTGTGAAAAGGGAAAAACATCCAGTATGCGGCAGTCCTGTGGGCGAAAATGCCTTGTTGATACTAGAGGTCAGAGGAGAATGGGCCGACTGATTCAAGCTGATAGAAGAGCAACGTTGACTGAAATAACCACTTGTTACAACCGAGGTATGCAGCAAAGCATTTGTGAAGCCACAACACGCACAACCTTGAGGCGGATGGGCTACAACAGCAGAAGACCCCACCGGGTACCACTCATCTCCACTACAAATAGGAAAAAGAGGCTACAATTTGCACGAGCTCACCAAAATTGGACTGTTGAACACTGGAAAAATGTTGCCTGGGCTGATGAGTCTCGATTTCTTTTGAGACATTCAAATGGTAGGGTCCGAATTTGGCGTAAACAGAATGAGAACATGTATCCATCATGCCTTGTTACCACTGTGCAGGCTGGTGGTGGCGGTGTAATGGTGTGGGGGATGTTTTCTGGGCACACTTTATGCCCCTTAGTGCCACTTGGCCATCGTTTAAATGCCACGGGCTACCTGAGCATTGTTTCTGACCATGTCCATCCCTTCATGACCACCATGTACCCATCCTCTGATGGCTACTTCCAGCAGGATAATGCACCATGTCACAAAGCTCGAATCATTTCAAATTGGTTTTTTGAACATGACAATGAGTTCACTGTACTAAAATGGCCTCCACAGTCACTAGATCTCAACCCAATACAGCATCTTTGGGATGTGGTGGAATGGGAGCTTCGTGCCCTGGATGTGCATCCCTCAAATCGCCATCAACTGCAAGATGCTATCCTATCAATATGGGCCAACATTTCTAAAGAATGCTATCAGCACCTTGTTGAATCAATGCCACGTAGAATTGAGGCAGTTCTGAAGGCAAAAGGGGGTCCAACACCGTATTAGTATGGTGTTCCTAATAATTCTTTAGGTGAGTGTATGTATACCCCCTTGTCAGCATACATTCTATATGTATAATATATCCTTAGGCAGGTGGGCTTATTACTGCTCATTTATGCCCCAGAATTATATTGTGTATATGTACATGCAGGTAGATGTGCCCCAAACATCTATATGGATGTATATACCTAAATGTGGGCCCAGTACCTAAGTGCCCCCAGGTTGGGTGGATATATATGTATATACTGATATGATCCCCAGGTTGTGTAGTGTGTATATGTGTATATATATATATATATATATATATATATTGATCAGCCTGGTTCTGTTATGACGTAGGTGTGTGAGGTGCTATGTTGTGGCATCTGGGGGGATGCTCTCATTTACACCTTGGGCAGGAAGTCTTTTGATTCCTGAGCTAGCCTCGGGGGGGGGGGGGGGGCAAATGATTCAGTTCAATCATTCCGTCACACGCCCACGATGATGTCATCACCCTCCTGTTTAAGGAGGAGGGGGCTGCTTTTGGGATATATTAGCCCAAGCAGGACAAAGGGGCGGCCTCTTGCAACCAGACTACAATCAGAGACATGGGAACAGTTCCCTGAAGGAAAAGAGGCCACATGCCCCTGGAGATGGATGAGTGACCCTTTCCCTTCAAACCCCTAATAACCCTTACCTTTCCCTGCCCTGATTCCCCCCTATACTCCTAAATATCCTGCCCCTGTTCTCCCAGGATTGTAGATCCCTCATATCCCCTGCTACCCTGGTATTGCCCCTGTTCTTCTACCCCTGATACCCCCTCACGGCTGCCCTGCTTACCCCAGCATCAGCAGTGTCCGTAATAACCCCTTGTTATGCCCAGTAGGGATAGTAGATTGACAGGATTGTGTGGGCTACTGGTAAAGTGTATGTATGTGTATTATTGTAAGTATAGCTAGTGTGTGGGGTGGAATTGATTTTTGTGTATTAACGATTTTCTGATTGCCTTGCACGCCCACTAAACACTGGAGATAAGTCATCACATGCGTGACTGAAGAGAGGACCATCACCGTCGGAGCTGAACAGAGAAGTCCGGCTGGACGGGAGAAGGCATTAAAGGACTTCCTCCATGCAGCACACAAGGGACAACAAAGGACAGCACCAAGGAATATGGCCTCTCATCAAGACGTAAGTATGGACTTCTCCACACTACACCACCTAGCTAAACACAGCACATTTAACCCCATTCTCCCCACCACTTACAAGTCAGCAGAAATGCTGTGGTCCGATTTGTTAGCACAGGCTTGTAGCTATGACAAGCTATGTGTTAACAAACGGACAGTGTTGAACAAGGCCACCAAACGGCTTTGGATGCTAGCCAAACTTGTGCATACATTTGAGGTTAGCATCTGCAAGCCAAAGAAAGTTGCGCTGGTGTCTCAGTCAACGGAGACAATTCCTCCGAACATTCACTGCCAATGCTGTGCCATTAATTCGGACCAGGTTTCGGCATTGCGGGCACAGCTGGCGGAGAATGTACAGTCTACTGTTGACCGAGATGCGCAGGTGGCTAGGATAGAGTCACAGTTGGTAGAGCTGCAGAGGCAGAAGGAGGAAATTGAGGCTAAGTTGACTCAGTCTTATACTGAGGTCAAGGCCTTCAAGGAGTGGACTGCCTCTACTGACATGACGGTAGCCAAATTGAAGGCTGAGGTTGCTGTAAGGTCCCAGCTAATGTATGGCATGCAACAGGTTATCACCAATTTGGTGCCGGCCCTTTCTTTTTCCGTAAAGTCAGGGGCGGAATCTCCAAAAAGGGGGGAGAGTAGTCTGTGACCGGTCAAATCATCAGACCAAGCCGGTCCAGACTAACAGAGATTTTTCCCTGACTTTGGGAAAAAGAATTGTTGTGAAGAGTGCGTCCCTGAGAATGGAACAATTCAGGAGAATGGAGCACAGCTGCAGTGTAGACAGACCTGGGCCATGCAGAGCAAATATCAGATGTTTTGCATGTGGTGGCCTAGGTCACATAGCGAGACACTGCAAAACAGATAGGAACATAACACACAGGACAGGAAATCAAGTCACATGTTTCAGGTGTGGGAACAAAGGACACATTGCAAGGAATTTCCCTTGTGCAAGTAATTGCAATGTGTCCAACAGTAGTATTAGCCATGTAACAAATTGTTGCGGTGGGGTCTAGTCAGCTTGGCAATAAAGGGGTTACCTCTCGGCAGCATCACCAGCTGCTGAGGGGTCAGAATGGCCAAGCTAGGCTAGGCAACATTTGACACCCCTGTACTGTTTGTTACACCATTTGTTCCCTGTGTATGTCCATGTTGTGTGTTTTTGTTATCTGTTTGTAAGTTTTTCTTGATGTTGATGGTGTTAGTCCTTGTCTAGGAGTGTGTTCCACCATGCAGATTTTTGTAGTTTACATTCCTTGCTGTAAGTCCAGTCACTGCTGTTTTTGATTCATTCTTGTGTCCCCTTTAGGTAGAACTTTGTTATACTGTGGATCGAGAAAATTATTGGTTTGCGGAACGGGTGACATTGGAACACAGTTAAGTGGGATGTCACTAGGAGCAATGAAGGTCTCTGATCGATACAGGTAACACTGTTTTGCTCAAGGTTTTCGGTAGGGCTGATTTAAACTGGGGACTGGGGCGGACAGACAACATTGGTGTAATGTTGTGCTGCGCACTAATTCTAGTCCGAACAGGTAACACAGCTCTGATAGGGATTGGACACAGAATGTTTGGCAGCAGAGTGTGGACTCTGTTGTGGGGTCCTGGGGAGCCAGGGCATGACTCATGCCATTGGTTCTGCGGGCCTCCACAAGACAGGATCACAGGGGAAAATCGGCCTGGGTACACATGAGTGGACAGGGATATGGTGCCATCAATAACAAGATGGTGCTTTGTCCACAGCACTTCAATTTTCCCTAACCTAGTAGGGTGGCCATCCTTATCTGTTGGTGCAGAGGGATGTGTAGCAGAGGATGCGATCCTCTGAAGGTAGGGTGTTCAGACACCAGTTGTAGGATAACGAGGGGTCCTGTGAGATAAAGGGCAGCCCGATACTTTTCTCTACTCATGGGTCAAAGGTATTGGTGCTGGGATTTTGACATTTAATTGCACCGTGAGGGGAGAAATCCCCCAGGAGCGCCTGGTATTTTCTTCTGCCATAGGTGTGTTTATATGGAACAGAGGAAAAACCCAGATGACGCCACAGAAGAGACCAGCTATCCCCCCTGACACTCTTGTGAGGCTCCAGAGGATCCCACTGGATTTTGGCAACCAAGCGACCTTTGTTCAGAGGTGTTCTAGAGATGGAGGACTGTGCCACAATCCAGCGGGAGCATTGTCTCAGGCTCTGGAGAAAAACTTGGAGACGTTAGGGTGGAAGAGCTTATTATCACTTGTTTCACCCAGTGAAACTTCTTCTGGTTCTGGTCATCATCATATCGGACGGTCAAGGGACTTATTGACCAAATACACCAGAACCAGACAGAACTTTACAGAACTAACTGGAGGAGGAGGCTCAGGACATAACTCAAACATTGTCCTGTAGCCAAAAATTTTATGGACACACTTTGTTTCCTATGAGGGGTCGGGACGTATAACTTGTACTACCCTGAAACCCCATAGCACATTGTACACATATTGATTTTGTTTGTTGGTTGATTGTGTACCCATAGACACTCTAGGTACAAATGTGTGACAGCCTATACCCAGGGAAACTTGCCCAACACACTGCGGTGAGTTATTATTATTTGGCTGTACACATTTGCATCCTATAGTAGTTTCCCATTGACACGGGGGTCTGTGACCTACCTGTGTCTTTGGAGGTGTAGATATAGGCCAGGTTGCATGAGTCTCTATGGGTACACACATTTAATGGAATTTGGTGGTGTTGGGAGGGATGTGACCTGTTTTTGTGTGAATGGGGAAGAGTAGATTCCCTAGGGACAGCCCCCCCCCTCCTTTACCAAGTTAATTTGCCACTTTAACCCCAAGAACGGTGACGTTTGTAAGGGTTGAACTGAATGTCAGTGACTGCCTGGAGATCGTGAGGGTGAAGCTATCCCAGAGTCTGACTAAAGAAAGACGAAGATGGGGACGGCGACGGGTACCTAAAAATCGACAGTGAAAACGAAAGGGGACCAGTCCACGGTTGCTACGTGGATCGACCCATAGACTGTGAGGTTGAAGCCATTCCAGAGTCATTGGGAGAGGTGATACCTGAAGATTGACATTGACAGACCACAGACCAAGAAAGTTCCAGAGAAGAAGACGGTGTATTCTGTGGATGGAGACGCCTGGTTTCGTTGAAGGGCAGGTCGGAGGTGTTGGTGCGCGAAGGGGGGGTGACTAGGTACCTAAGTGCCATATTACTTCAGTCCTTCCTGAACTGTTACCAAGAGTGGGGTTGAGGGGGCAAAAATATCCCAACCCTTCCCCAAAAAGTTGATTGTCGTAAGTTCAACAACATGGGGATTGTTGAGGGAAGTGTTGGATTTAAATATATATGTATATATGTCCTTACATATATGCATGCATATTGGCCCTTTTGCATGGGCCGGTCCAGGTGGTATGGGTGTATACATGGAGATGTATGTATACCCCCTTGTCAGCATACATTCTCTATGCATAATATATCCATAGGCAGGTGGGCTTATTACTGCCCATTTATGCCCCAGAATTACATTGTGTATATGTACATGCAGGTAGATGTGCCCCAAACATCTATATGGATGTATATACCTAAATGTGGGCCCAGTACCTAAGTGCCCCCAGGTTGGGTGGATATATATGTATATACTGATATGATCCCCAGGTTGTGTAATGTGTATATGTGTACATATATATTGATCAGCCTGGTTCTGTTATGACATAGGCGTGTGAGGTGCTATGTTGTGGCATCTGGAGGGATGCTCTCATTTACACCTTGGGCAGGAAGTCTTTTGATTCCTGAGCTAGCCTCAGGTGGGGGAGGGGCAACTGATTCAGTTCAAGCATTCCGTCAGATGCCCACAATGATGTCATCACCCTCCTGTTGAAGGAGGAGGGGGCTGCTTTTGGGCTATATTAGCCCAAGCAGGACAAAGGGGTGGCCTCTTGCAACCAGACTACAATCAGAGACATGGGAACAGCTCCCTGAAGGAAGAGAGGCCACATGCCCCTGGAGATGAATGAGTAACCCTTTCTCTCCAAACCCCTAATAACCCTTACCTTCCCCTGCCCTGATTCCCCCTATACTCCAAAATCCCCTGTGTTCCCCCAGGATTATAGATCCCTCATATCCCCTGCTACCCTGGTATTGCCCCTGTGCTTCTACCCCTGATACCTCTTCAAGGCTGCCCTGCTTACCCCAGCAGCAGCAGTGTCCTTAATAACCCCTTGTTATGTCCCATAGGGATAGTAGATTGACAGGATTGTGTGGGCTACTGGTAAAGTGTATGTATGTGTATTATTGTAAGTATAGCTAGTGTGTGGGGTGGAATTGGGAATTGTGTATTGTCTAGTGTAGTTAGGTTTGTATTGTGTTTTACTGAAGTGTTATTGTTGTACTGTGGTGTGTGCATCTATATGTATACATATTTATAACCATTGATCTATAAATATGTATAGATATAGCGTATAATTTGACTTGTATTATTGTATTGTACAATAAATACTTTGTTATTCATATACAGCGTATAGTGTTTTTAGTAGTCGCCGCCGTAGTATAGAAGTAAGTCGCATGTAGTGTAGTTCAGTGGAGTATATAGGTAACAGAGGTAGTTAGCTAGCTAAACTAGCTAGGTATATATATATGATTTAGGCATAAATAGGCAGATTCATCACTAGACGACTCACGCCTATTTATGAATATTAATGATCGATATTTGCATAAATATTGGTGATTAATATTCCCCCTTAACACTGTACATTGTTCAACTATTTGTGCATCCATTTGTTTGTCACGATGCTGGGAGCGCAGGTCCTCCTGAATTCAGTCAATAACAAGGGCTCGAGGAGCGAGTGTCCTGAGTGTTTAAATGGATGAGTTTTTTTTTTATTTATTTTATTTCAGTTTAAGGGTCCATTCACATGTCCGTGGTGTATTACGTATCCGCAATACACTGGGCCGCACATGGCCGGCACTAAATAGAGAAGTCCTATTCTTGACAAGAATAGGACATGCTCTATTTTCTTGCGAAGCTGTGGACCGGCAGATCAGGGCCGCTTTCCGGAAATGCGTATGCGGAGAGCACATAGTGTGCTCTCCGCATCCTTTCAGTCCCAATATAGAATGAATGGGTCCGCACCTGTTCCGCACAATTGCGGAACGGATGCGGACCACATTTGCGGACTTGTGAATGGAGCCTAACTCCTGAAAGACCACAGTAGACATTTTTAATGGACACAATTGGTCTCCCTGTCACTAAACTCTCCCCCCTTCAGTCTGCTCTAAATGCTGCAGCCAGGCTCATCTATCCACCCAACCGCTACACTCATGCTACTAGTCTGTGCCAGTCACTTCACTGTCTCTCTGTTCTGTTAGAGACCTAAGACTAATAACCTCCATAATTCGTACCTCCCACTCCCATCTTCAAGACTTTTCTCGAGCTGCACCTACTCTCTGGAATACTCTGTCCCAGAATACTAGGTCAATTCACAACTTCTCCACCTTCAAACGTGCCTTAAAAACATATATTTTCAGGCAGGCTTATCAAGCTACCTAAGATGACTTTTCCCAGACTAAACCTTTCCCCCACCAACTCCTCTGGCCTAAACTCTATCCTCTAGTAGTCCCAAACTCGAAGCAGATCGGCCGGCACCACTCCTGTCAGTTTAATAATGGCTCAAATCCTACTTATCACAATCAACTACCTTATGTCTCTCCCCCAATTCCTCATAGATTGTAAGCTCTTGCGAGCAGGGCCCTAAGTCCTAGTGTTTAAGTTGCATATTAGCCAGTTACTTTTGCTTTGTGAATGAACCCTATGAATTTGTAAAGTGCTGCGGAATATGGAGGTGCTATATAAATAAATATTATATAGTGAACTACTGTCACATGCATCCGTTAAAAATGGGCCCATTGATTTCAATGGGGTCTGTCTGGCTGAACATATTCTATTTTGTTTTATTCTGAACATAGAGAATATTCTATTTTGTGGTGGGCTGCTATTCACTGGCTGTTAAAAAAAAAAAACGACCATGTGAATAGCCCCATAGACTTTTATTGTGGGAATGTCTCGTAAAATAGGAAAATTAGATTAAAAGTTTCATTGGTCAGAGGATCTTATGTAAATGGTAACAATCCTTGCAAAGTAAGGCAGAATATGCTGGTGCTATGTACTGTAAGTAATTGGAAATTAAAGCACAATAAAATTTCTGGTGGACGCCGTGTGATGTCCACCTCCCATTGTTTTCAATAGGAGGCTGTCCTGTCGTTCATATGGATTGGTAAAGCTGCAACCACGTCAAGAAGGACATGCTCCTTCTAGGAGTAGTGTTTGGACAGACGATGTTGGAACCATTCGTGCTTCAGTTTCATTTTCTGGGGCTAAACCGTGAGCGAGTCCAGGGCATTCAAAGTGAAAAAACTACTAAAATCTGTCAGTCACAAATATATATGCATAGAACATGGTCTAAATGTAAGATAGCAAGGAAGCTGTCTTATATTGAGAATTGGCGCCCCTACATAATTTGGCTATCCACCATCAGCGCAGGGGATTATTAAGACCTAAAATGTCTCCCTAAATGTTTAAACCTGGGGAAAGTTTCAACATTATCAATACATTTCCTTGCACCCAAAAATATTTAAGTTATATAAAATATTTGAATTAAGTATAAGTGAAAGATTACATCTTATATTGGTTACTATCCTGTTATTTTATCAATGTAGCTGGCACTTTGTTTTAATTTTTTGTTTTTGTGCTGTAGAACAGTAATGTTACAATTACGCTCCAAGTAAAATAATAAAATACAGTAAAAGTACTTCCAATTGTATTTTACTTTGTTGTTTCTTTGTTCTCCTTTGTCATCCAACCTTATGACATCACAGCAGGAAGAAAACTGTAACAGCCTAATAGGGAATATAGGTTAAATCTGAAAAATCAGATCAAGAAAACATGACAGACCTAAAAGACTTCCTTGCTCACCCCAACCTTTCAACTGAATCTTCAGAACACTTAAGCTATTTTGAGTTTGTAATTCTTAACCCAATAAAAAAGAGGATAAGACAGAACTTAAAACTTTGCTTTGATCAGTGATATGCTTAATTGTGTCCTGAGGGTCAATTGGGAAGCAAAGGATTGGACAGAAGCTAGCTAAAAACTGTTATGACCTTATACCTGTACGAATGTTACTAACTATTTTAACAACTTCTCAATGAGGAGCTGTACACAGCTATGTGAAATATTGTATTTGCATGTACCGGTTTTATGCACAATACATTTTCCAAAAAATGACATATACTTTCAAACATTCATTTGGCTTATTCATTGAATGAAGATATGAGATGTCCTGCTATTTTAGGTACTGAAAGGATTCTTACTTTAAATTGTGGAACCTGAAGATATATGTCTAATGGGCTTCTCTATTCCATAAAGTCTAGTTATAGAATGCATGATTGCTGTGATTATTAAATTGGACTTGTCAGCTGCTTGTTTTAGTAAACATTTGTATTCCTCCATAAGATAACTGTTTTATAGAATCTCTTCCTTTCATTCCTCTATTATTCTTCCTGGAAAATTGCAAACAAAGTGTTACAATACTGTTTACTAGGAATATTAATTGGAGTGTCCCAAAGCAATCTGTAGGTAGGAATTGTAATGCCCAGATGTGAGTCCATCTGACACATCGGAGATATATTAATATTTAAAAATTATTTTCTCTGTTGGTTCTTCAAAATGCAACTAACTTAGTCACACCGTGGGGTAAAGTCTAGCATCGCTACTTCTATACCTCAAAGGAACTTTTGCTTCTGCCATTCGCCTGGTCAACAGTACACAGATATATGATAACCATATTTTTAATTTATTTGCTCTAGACATTTGGCAAATATACATTTATAAATATCTCCCATACAGCTCTATGTCTTATGCGTCCTGTTATATAGTACATAATAAAAATAAATGCCTGCAGCCCCCACTTGCAAGAGCTCATTGCATACAAATGTATACTTTTATCATAGAACTCAATAGCTGCTGTGCAAATCTTTGTGCACATCTCTCCTGCTCCCTATTTGTAGCTGCAGGAAAATGTCATGGTTTATGTCAGGAAGCAAGAGAAGGTGTTCAACTCTGGGCCCCTTTCAACCTGAGTGAGCTCCATGGTAGCCATGAGTAATGCCTCTAAGATAAGTATACCACTGTCAACAGATTATGTTGACTTAGGCTTACAGAAATGGCAGGCCTGTGTGCATGGAGGCTCTATAAAGGCATGTTATATGGTTCTTATTATGGAGATATTCTTCATTTTCTGAAATTTCTCCAAATTATGGTTTCCTGTGGCTGATGTATATGGAAATCAGCCTAAAATAATCTCCAAAATCAGAGGCATGCAGAAGTAAAGTAGGATCCTATAGAATTTTACAGGTGCCATATTACGTCTCAGAGCCATAATATGCCCATGTGCATTAGATCTAAGGTTGATAGACTCGTGATTCTCTAAGGAACTATATTATTGTTTCCAAATGTCCCTACAACTAATCTGATTCTTTGGATGTAGGAACTTCTTCATTTTAGAACAACAAATATTATCGTGAAACGGAAATAAAATTGCTCTAAACCGTAGATGACAATAAATTCTTCTAATATAGTTTTAAAAGCTGAATATGCCCTGTTCAATTAAATTTATCTTTAAGAATTGCATTTTACTTCTACTAACAAACAGATTCTGAAATGCCAGATAAAATACATTTCAAAAGTTGTTGCCAGATGCCGCTTAACTAGCATTTATATCTGATCTGAATAATATGAAAAATAAATAATACAAACATGTGTTCATTGACGTTCACTGTGGATTAAATATTTATGGTCACTGATTTTTAGAAATCTCAGCATTCAGTATGTCCGTGCTTTTTACCCTTTATTACGTGCAGTCAGTTGACACAGTTAATAACCAGTGGCCCGTGACGAAAATTGATTGTGCAATCAAAAAGACAAAAATCCTGTAGAAATATCTAAACTATTTGTGACATATTTGATTTCCTTTCAGATATGACTGACAGATTTGCAAAATGCAGACAGTTTGAATATGTATATGAATATACTGGATATTTATACACTGTATGTATATAGTTCAATGTTTAAAGATATGGTATAAGGAAAAAAACTATACATCCATGCTCTGTACATATATTTCACAATAATATTATGAATAATTACTATTATTAGTATATTGTCATTATTATCAAAGCTACAGTTTTCTGAATGAACTAAAAACTCTTAAAAGTTCAAATCAGGATGCCCTTTCACCTCATACATTATTTTTTTTTTCTTAAAAGTAGAGATAAGCAAATCAATTAATTGGGTTTAAAATTCGACCCAAATAATTTAAAAAAAATTATGATTCAGTGGAATCAGAATTTCTTTAGATTTGTTTCCGGTATAATTTTTTCGGCAAAATAGTTCCAAAGTGGAGTGGAAAAGTGATATAGAAGGTCCTGTGTGATATCATCATGTGACCAGTGCAAGGATGCACGTGAGCAGTGCGAAGGAGAAGTGGTAGCTGAGGGACCTGTGTGATGTCAGCATCATGTGGTATGAGGGGGCGGAGCTCTGGTGTGTATGAAATAGGAGAGGCAATGAGTTTACTGTTTTTCCATATGTTGTTAGATACAGTACTGAGAGGTGTTGGTCTTTCCTTACACACTCTCCCTATAATATCATCTGATAGCCCATAGTAATATTCTGGACATGCTGAGAGTTGTAGTTTCCATCTTATAACTGCTGATTGAAATATCAGCTATTATGCAATATTAACTTGTCTAGAAATGCTGGAACTTTTAGTTCTTACAGTTATGATCCCCTCCCTATAATGGACATGATGAGAGTTGTAGTTCTCACCTTATACCCTCTGAAAGTTGTAGATCTCCCCTTATACAAGCTGTTTGTAACGAGAGAGAGAGAAATAGATGAGAGATTTTGAGGCATTTAAAGCAGTTTAGATTTGGAAGATACGCAAAATTGCTTATCGTAAAAATGTGCTCATCTCTACTTTAAAGGGAGTTTATCAGCTGTAAAATCCCTTCCAAACTGACCTAATATATGACCTAATATCCCTTCCTCCTCTTATTGTACACATACATTTGTTGCCAAATCCTTCTCTTCTGTGCCCTGCCATGTGCTCATACAGCAGCTTACGTCCACATTTATGGCATTTTTGTACCTATTAGAAACTGCCTATACCACACAATGGTGATGTGAGTCTTAGGTGAGGCATAGCATATTGGGCATTGAAATGCCATATTATGAAAGGTCCTCTGCACATTATTTTCTGTAAAATACCAATAGCGTCAAAATGTTCACTCCACTGTTGAATTCCTTGAGGGGCTGGGTTTCCTAAATTGGTTCACTTTTCTGGAGTTCAAGTTATTATTTTACCTCAGAGTCTATACAGTTGTCACCACAAGCAGTGTAAACAACCATATTGGGCTCAACATACGCATGGGGTTCTTACACACGTGGATAACATTGTTGGTACCCTTTTATTAAAGAAAGAAAAATCCACAACGGTCACTGAAATAACTTGAAACTGACAAAAGTAATACAAATTATGGTACCCCTAGAAAAGATTGATAATTATTTGACCATAGGAACATGCTAAACTTGTAATAAATTAGTCAGTCAGCCTATTTACAGGGTGAAAAGTTGTCATCATGGTGCTGTTTTTGTATCATGGTGTGTATCATACTGAACATGGACCAAAGAAAACTAAGGAGAGAGTTGTCTCGGGAGATTAGAAAAAAAGATATAGAAAAAGATATAGAAAAAAATGGTAAAGGCTATACGACAATCTCCAAACAACTTGATGTTCCTGTTACTACAGTTGCACATAGCTGTATTATTCAGAAGTTTAAGGTCTACGGGCTGTAGCCAACCTCTCTGGATGTGGCCACAAGAGGAAAATTGATGCCAAAATGCAAATTGACAAGCCATAAAGCTTCTGGTAAAATGTCCTTTGGACAGATAATACAAAGAAAAGAATATTGTACCTACTGTGAAACACAGAGGAGGCTTGGTTATGCTTTGGGGCTGCTTCGCTGCATCTGGTACAGGGTTGTCTGTGGAGAGTATGTTGAAATTTCAAGACTATCAAGGCATTCTGGAGTAAAATGCTGCCCAGTGTCAGAAAGCTTGGTTTCAATCACGTCATGACCTAAAACATGATAATGTTCTTAAACATCCAAAAATGCTAAGAGCAAAGCATTAGAGTATTCTGAAGTGGCCTTCTATGTAACAAAATGTGGGGTGCTTTATTTTCATATTACCACTTGTGAAAATGAAATATTTGAGGTTAAATTTACATATAATTTAAATACAATGCACAGTGATTTTTTAATTTCATGTCTCAATCTGAAAAACGATGGTATCAAGCCAATTGCTATACTCCTAGATAAATTCCTAGGAGGGTTTAGTTTCCAATATTGGGTAACTTTTTGAGGTTTTACAGTGTACTGCTACCTCAGGGTCTCTGTAAACGTGGCATTGCACTTAAGAACCTTTCCAGTCGAAATCTACCCTACAAAAGCCAAACTGCACTCCCTCCCTTCTGGGCCTGTCAGTGTTCCCATAGGGCAGTTTACAACCACACATTGAATGCTGCCATGCTAAAAAGAAGATTAACAAATTGTGTGTATTCTCCTGTTACCCCTTGTGAACATGAAAAACTTGGGGATAAAACAACATTTTATTGAAAAAAAAATATATATTTTTTTTTTCACAGCCAAGTGTCTCTAATTCTATGAAACCCCATAAGCAGGCACCTAAGTACCATTCCAACAATATCAAAAGCCAAATAGCGCTCCTTCCATTCTAAGTTCTGCAGTGTGCTCATGAAGCAATTGACAACCAGTGACTTAGCTATAGGGGTTAGCTATAGGCAATTGCGACTGGGCCCCTAAGCCAGAAATACACCATCAATTGCTGCAGTTTTCATTTTATAAGATGCAGTGTGTCTTATAAAGGGAATACTAGTGAGCAATGCCATTATGGAAGAACTAACTAGTATGCAGGAAGAGCAGAGAGTGTTGCGTGTACTGTACTCACCCCTCCTCCTTTCTCCAGGCCGTGCTGCTGTGTCCTAGAAGCCCAAAACAAGAGTTAATAATAAAAAAAAGAGAAGTAGTGTCTGCCCTGCATAATTTCTCTCCTTTTATCATTCACTCCTGATTTTGGCTTTCAAAACTAGATGCAGAAAAATGACCTTGTGGCAATACCCTAAGAGCACCATGCACATTTTGAGGCCCAATGTGGTTACTAGTGTTGGGTGCGAATATTCAAATCGCAAATTTTAATAGCGAATATCGCCATTTCGAGAATTTGGAAAGATTTAGAATATAGTGCTATATATCCGTATTTGCGAATATTCTAGATTTTTTTTTTTGCCATTAGTAATCTCCTTTCTTGCTTGTGGGCCAATGAGAAGGCTGCAATGTCTTTGTCTAAGCTTAGCAACATCCCCAGCAACCAGTAGGAAAGTTGCCTACCCCTTTACTATATAAGAACCTCCCCAGCTTCCATTTTCTGTTGTTTTATGGAGTTCTGAGAGAGTCAGCAGTGTCATTGCTGTGCTCTGTGCTTTCATCTGAATCCTATTCCTTATCCAATTACATTAGAAAGTTAGCTCATACATATAAAACAGATAGTTAGTGAGAGATAGTCATAGTCAGGTTATATCCTGATTAGTGTTGAGTGGGAGTTGGCATATTCAATTTTGCTTGAATATTCGTCTTATATTCGTTGAAATCGAATATTTGTCATTATTGTATTTATTGCGATTAATATGCGGTTTAATCATTCGCATATTGCGATTTTTAAGCTTAGAATTAGAAGTTATAAATTAAAACTTCTAATTGCCTTATAACTTAATAACAAGGCAACTTTCCTATTCTTTAATCTTGGAGATCTAGATTTAACACGAATATAGCGCTATATTCTATGTCTTTGTTAATTAAAGAATCTTTGTTTAATTGTTTTACATCACAGAAACCTGACATTTTAACAGGGGTGTGTAGACTTTTTATATCCAGTATATATATATATATATATATATATATGTGTATATATATATATATATATATATATATATATATATTTTATTTGTGCTTAGTTTTTGCTTTAGGCCTCTTTCACACGAGCGAGTTTTCCACGCGGGTGCAATGCGTGATGTGAATGCACAGCACCCGTACTGAATCCTGACCCGTTAATTTCAATGAGTCTGTGTACATGATCTTTTTTTTCACGCATGGCCCTGGCCCCATAGAAGTGAATGAGGCTTCAGTGAAAAACACATTGCATCCGGAAGCAAGTGCGGATGCAATGCGTTTTTCACTGATGGTTGCTAAGAGATGTTTGTAAAGCTTCAGTTTTTTCTCACGCGTGTGAAAAACGAATCAAAATGCATTGCACTCAGGGGCATGGCCAACAGCCAAGCAGGGAGGAAGCGTCTACCCAGAGCTCCTGCGATCTAAAGTCCATCGCTTGTCATCCTGACATTTGCAAAGGTTATAGGACACCACAATCTGCCTTGCTAGACTATCACTGTCATCTGGATAATTTTAAGTCCTTTCTTGGACCTCTATGGTACAGATGACTATTATTCCATCTGCGGCCTAAACAGAGTGTGGATCCTCGCTCTCAATTGCAGTCAATGTCCGCAAGACACTTCGTGATAATCTTCCATCAAGGCCAACTGCAATGAGGTACACTCCGAAAAACAGAGGAGAACGCTATACTGGTAAGGAAGACTTGCCCTCTCCTTAACCTACTATCCCAGGCAATACGCTAACTCCTGGGTTGCACCGGACCCTAGAGATATTCATCCTACATCAAGCCTGCAATCGGCTAGCCCCAATACCTCAGGGCTGAAATTGTCATTATCCCGCTGGGGACCGGGAAACACCCAATAGCCCAAACTATCGCCCGACCTCAACCGAACGGGTTAGGCAAGCACTTACCGCCAATCGATCGCAACACATCTCGTGCCTGGAGATAGGTGTGACACGGCAGTGGTCAGAGCAAACACACTACCATATTCCTCCTTAAGCGCTTCACTGCAAATAAATCTGAGTGAATCTGCATAAGTTTTAAGTTCATCATTCGGACTTTACAAGAATTTTCTTCACTCTCCTTTGCCCCCCTACATTCCTCTCCATACTACCCCCTTCATGCACAGTCCTGGGTACACTCCAGTTAGCCACTGATTTTAAAATCCGCTAACCAGTGAAGTTTCAACTATGCACTAAACCTATCTTCCTCTTCGCCCAATGGAATGGTAGTAGGTGCGTCCTTGCTTTCTTGTATATTCCCCCACCGTTCACAATGACAGTTTTAAAGCAGCTGGCACTCTTTATACATAATAGAGAGCGCTCTCCGATATTAATATGTGGTGACTTTAACTGCGTGCTCGACCCGGCGCTGGATAGATTTTCAACCGCCCGGAAAAGTGCGCAGGATAAACATGTTCTACTTCGCGGGTTCTGTGAGGAGATGGGTTTAACCGACGTCTGGCGATGGCTTTACGGCAACAAACAGGTGTTCTCCTGCTTTAGCAAAGCGTATAGCGCTATGTCTAGGATCGATATGGCCTTGGCCAATGAGCAGATGCTTGAATCTATCTCAAAAATGACATACGAGACCCATGGCATATCCGACCATTCACCGATCTTACTGGTGATGAAGACCGGACAAAAAAACGGGATCAGCAGATCGTTCAGATTGAACGAACACTGGCTAACTATATTAAATGATTCCGCTGGGATAGATAAAGAACTCTCACAATTTTGGCAAGAGAATATCGGTACAGCTCACATTCATTTTGTTTGGGATGCCATGAAGGCATTTATGCGTGGGCTGTATTTTTCTAGAATAAAAACGAAAAAAAATGATTTCTCTGCCGAACAAAAAAAGCTGGAGGCAAATATTGCATATCTGGAGGGCTGTATCCGAGTACGAAATGATATGAATACGCGTACTAAGCTAAAATCTGCCAAAGATCATTACATTACCTTTATGAAGGAAAAAGCACAGAATCAACTATTTTTCATGGGCTATAAAGATTTCTGCGAGGCGGGTACCCCGAGTAAGCTATTGGTTTCTATTATAGCAAATCAAAAACCCCCCCAAAGAATTAGACAGATACTGACGGGGGATGGGCGTAGATTGGAAAGAGGAATGGAGATGGTAGCAGAGTTTTTTAATCACTTTGATAATTTATATCGATCTGAGGCGGTAGATATAGTGACCGAAATAGATGCCTTTTTGGAACAAGTCAGGATCCCGGCGCTCTCGGTCTCCGATTCCGCCTCTTTGTGTGCCCCCATCTTATTGGAGGAATTACAAACGGCCCTGCAGGGGACTCGGGGTTCTTCTGCGCCGGGTCCGGATGGACTTCCATTTGGCATCTATAAGCGCCATGCGGAGATACTCTTGCCCGGACTGTTGCTTGTTCTAAATGAGTCTAGTAAACGCGGAAAGCTGCCCCCGTCTCTGGCCGAAGCAACGGTTACATTGATCCTTAAAAAGGGGAAACTGGGAAATAAAGTTGAGGACTATCGCCCAATATCACTGCTCAATGCAGATTATAAAATAATTGCAAAAGTCCTTTCCAATCGCTTAAAAAAAGTAATAGCGCGCCTGATACATGTGGACCAGACAGGGTTCATTCCTGGGCGACAGATACAGACCAATATACGGCGGACCTTCTCTTAATATCCAGATTGGCGGAGGGGAGGACCGCTCGATACTATCATTGGACGCCGCTAAAGCGTTCGATCGTGTCGAGTGGCCCTTCCTCTGGCGTGTTATGTATAGGATGAATCTGGGCCAGGAATTTATTGGATGGGTTAAACTGCTATATAGTGAAACAACTGCTAGAATTAAAGTCAATGAGGTGCTTACCCCTGCTGTTTCCCTAAAGCGGGGAACACGTCAGGGCTGCCCCCTTTCTCCTCTCCTCTTCGCAATCTTTATGGAACCCCTTGCCTGCAGGATACGGACTGAACCTGGCATATCCGGCTTCGGGGGGAGAGGGACAGACGATAAGATTTGCTTATATGCAGATGACGTCTTACTCTACCTGAATGACGGTTGGAGAAGCGTCCCCAATGTTATGCGGATAACAGAGGAATTCGGCAGAATTGCTGGGTATGAGATAAACTGGTCTAAGTCTGTACTCTTCCCCCTGAACCGGATGCCCCCCCCTAACGATCTTAGGATCAGAATTATTCCCCCGACAGATCATTTAGATTATCTCGGGATAAAAATCAGCAATAATATCAGGGAATATAATCAGTTAAATATTTCCCCTTTAGTGGGGAGAATAAAAGACAAAATAAGAGTGTGGCAGAAACTCCCACTTTCGCAGATCAATAGGATTGCGTTGATTAAAATGGTTTTGTTACCCTGGATATTGTATACGGTCAGCTCCTGCCCCACTTGGATTGAGGATAGCGTCTTCAATCTGATTGACCGCTTGATAAATGATCTGATATGGGGCAGAAAAAGGGTCCGCATCAAACTACAATACCTGCGAATGGCCGTAAGTAACGGGGGCCTAGGCCTGCCCCATTTTTCAAATCTATTATCTCTGTGCACAATTACAATGGTGCGTCAATGTCGGGGATGGTGTATTAATATCACATATCCTAGGTCAACGCCCACTACACTCCAATAACATTTTTAGTATATTGGAATCCGGAATGTTTCAACGTACAGATTACTTTTGCCCCATCGGAGCCGCGCTACAGAAAGTTTGGAATAAAATTAAGATATTGATCCATGCCCCTCAAATTCTGGATTCCTCCCCCTTATGGGACAACCCTGCCCTAACTGAATTTTTGACACTTAACGAAAACGAATTCTGGACTCGAAAAGGTATTTCATTATTCTCACATATATACACAAAAGGGAATAGTAAATCAATACGGGAATTGATAAAACAAGCACCAATAACTGCACTAGAGCACTATAGATATTGTCAACTACAACATGCACTATCATACACTCTCAAAAAAACACCCTTGATAAAAGTTACTCCGGGGTTCTTATCCTTTTGTTATAACATAGTAGGGAATAAAGTTAAGATTTCACTAATATATAGGAGATTCATCGAGGAAATAAGCACTATCACTAAATTTAAAAGTGTGGATAAATGGAAGACAGATATTGGGGAATGTAACCCCTCACAATGGCAGGAAATATATCAAAATATAAAGAAGGCCTCTCTTTCACGACAACACCGATTGATACAATTCAAAATAATACATCGCTTATATGTTACTCCGAGCCTGTTGACTAAAATGTACACTAACAAGGGTCAAGAATTTAGCTGCCTTAAATGTTCTTGTGTAGCCGCAGGGCTTGTACATATGCTGTGGGACTGTCCAGCTATTAGGACTTTCTGGGGGTGCATATTTCAGACAATGGTGGCAAACAGCAGGAACAGTCCTCCCATGACTATTCAAGTAGCAGTTCTTGGATTGCTTCCTCCTGAGTATAAAAACAAAACCACTAAAAATGAACAGGTATACTGGTTAAAGGGGTTTCTTTTGGCCAAAGTGATAATCTTGAGACAGTGGGTGAAAGATAGACCCCCAACAATCAATGATTGGCAAAGTTTAATGACGCGAATAACACATTTTGAGGGCATGAAACGACGTGGATTAAACGACGCTACCGGAATGGGCCCATAGAGAAGGGAAATAGCCAGCCGTAATACCCCAGAGCAGAATTGATGGCTAGTAACTGGGGAGACCACTGATATACCCCAACAAACCATTATATATTCCTAGATAAACTCTATCAACACAGCCCACGCCAGAATACGTGTGAAATTGTAAAGGCTCTAATGAAAATCCTTATGAGGGGGGCAGGAATACTCCGCCGCCCCTCGCGGCGGCCGCACCAAGCCGGGTGGAAACGGGTGGGGGGTGAGGGGGCGGGGCGGAGGGGGGTTGGGTTTATGGTTTTTTTTTTTTTTATTCTTGTGTGTTTTTTTTTTTGGGTTGTGGATCCCATGCCTATGTACTGGTATTAGAGCTGACTCCTCTGGTCACAGATTGTTTTGTTGTATGTGTCCGATATATGGCATGGAGACGATACACTGTCTAATGTGCGCTATTATAGTATATCTGATTGGAAATTTGCTTTTATATTGTCTGTAAAATAAAAATACAAATAAAAAAAAAAAAAAAAAAAAAAAAAAAAAACTATGCACTAAACCGTTACCCAACGCATGTTACAGGCACAGATGACACAACTTTACTAAGTGGTTTCAGACACAAAGCACTTATGGTAAAATTAGGAAGATACTGAGGCACCAGCCAAGAATACCATACCCTCACAAAACCTACTCATCTGTCTCAATCAGGTCTGGATAAATTCATTATGAAGAAACCTCATGCTTCCTCAGGGGCATAAGTTTCTACTCCTAAAGGAGCTGTACCGAAAATAACACGTCAACAAGAGGGAGACAGCGACAATGAAGATGTCACAGAACCTATGGCGGAACTTCCATTGTCCAGATCCTTCATTTCCAGAGCCTTGTCAGACGCACTGAATCCAGTTTTGGAGGAATTGTAGGAGATCAAAAGAGAAATGAGACAGATCTGCAGCAGAGTTGAAGCTCTTGAAACCACCCAAACAGTCATTACTAATTATACTAAACAAGCATCTGATGTTTTCTCAAAATACCAACAGCACATCAATCATCTTCATGACTACATAGAAGATCAAGATAACAGAGGCAGAAGGAACAATATTCGCTTCCGAGGTATTCCTGAGTCTGTTGCGAATGAAGCAGTACCAAAAGTGGTAGAGGAGATTTGCAAGTCTTTGTTAGAAGATAATACATCTGGCTCCATAACCATTGAAAGGGCTCACAGAGCACTATGCCCCAAACCAAAACTTGAAGAACCCCCAAGAGATGTAATATGCAAACTTCTTGACTTTGCACAGAAAGAAGCAATAATGAAAAAAGCTAGAGAAATGGAACGTATTGAATATGAAAACTCGACAATTCAACTCTTCCAGGACCTGATGCCTGCTGCATTAAATAAAAGACGCATGCTAAAGCCTCTAACAGATTACTTGAGACACAAGAGAATTGCCTTCAGATGGCTGTTCCCCTTTGGTATGATAATAACCTGGAGGGAGAAAAGATACGTCATAAGATACGTCAAAGACCTACCAGATGTCCTTGAGGCGCTGGAAATTGATGACATAGATATTCCAGACTGGTTCATTGCTACTGATGTTCTCATACCACCAGAGATTCCACCCCATACCACCTGTGAAACCATCCTCTCCAGGAAAGCTCAGAAGAACAAGAGAAAGCAAGGAAAGATGACACCAAGACGTCTTATCACAGAAGATGACTGAAAATGTTTAGAATAGCAGTCTTGAATCTCTTTCTCCCCTGTTAAAGGGTATCATTATGAGAACTAGACCTCTCCTCCCTCCCTCACACTGGGGGCGGACCTTAGTTCTTCTTTGGGTCTTTTTTTATCTTGATCTGCAGCACTAGACCCCCCCCTTCCCCTCCCCCTTCCCCTTCTCCTATACTTCCCCTTCCTATCCCCCCTCCTACCATAGCTCCAACTCATTGTGTTAATTTATTCAATATTACCTAAGATGTAGGTTGGATACTCCTGCTGCACATCTAGATCAACCCCTTGGGCCACCAGGTATGGCCTGTTACATTCTTATAATACCACAATGTTCTAGTTTACAAGTTTTAGTATGAATAATACTTAACATCACCTGTGTCGTACATATTATGTACAAAAAAGTGTTGAAATATAGTATGTTATATTGTCACTTTTTTAGTTCTATCTTTCTGACCTATATAAAATCCTTTGTTCTCACACAAGGGACATGCCCTTTGTGGAATGGCCTCCAGTTACATTGTTTTTTGCTAATCTTTGTATTGTTTTTAACTTATTCAGATTGGCTTTATCCTACCCCCCTTCCTCTCCTCCTCCTTTACCTAAAGTCCAATCACACGATATCAGATGCCGAGACATATGGTCTGGAATACCCCAATACACCTCATCAGTGTGTAAAATAGCAGCACATGATCTCACACACACTTCTCCTTATGGTAGGACTTAAAGTAGCTACCTACAATGTTAGAGGCTTCAAATCACCTGTGAAGAGAAGCCAAATTATTAATCAACTTAACAAGGAGAAAACTAATATAGTCTTTGTACAAGAAACTCATTTCAAACATAATAAAATACCAGAACTATCTAGGTCCAAATTCAACCTCTGGTTTCACAGCTCATCGTCATCCTCTAATAAATCTGAAACCAGCATAGGGATTCATAGAAATACAGACTTCCTACATACACACACAATGTCCGACAATGAAGGGAGATATGTAATGGTGAAAGGTAGAATTAACACTCAATTATATACCCTAGTCAATATTCACGCCTCTAACATAGCACATAAAAAATGGTTTGATAAATTTTGAATCCTTCCGAGAAGGGTTAGTCATAGCGGGCGACCTCAACCTGACCCTTAATCCACGTGTAGATTCCTCAACAGGAAAATCAACAGTCCCAAATAAATCCCTGATCTCCATAAAAAGATCCTTACATAAAAATTCCCTAGTAGATGTGTGGAGAGTACTTAACCCGAAAGAAAAAGATTTCACTCGCTTTTCAGCCCCACACAAATCATACCAAGGATTAGATTATATTTTCTTTCCTACTACTAACCTACACCTCTGTTTAGAAGTTAAAAAAGGGGCCCATTATACATTCAGACCATGCTCCAGTGTTCCTCACTTTCAAACCTCCTAACTCATCACCTAAATACTTCAATTGGCGTTTGAATGAAACATTACTTAGCTCCACAAATATACAAACAGCCATAAATAAAAAACTAACAGAATTTTTCATAGTTCATAATCAAGGAGAGACCTCCCCAGTAATCTGAGGCAAATTTATTTCTCTTTCTTCTAATTTAAACAAAGTAAGGCAAAAAAAGACAGATGAACTACTTTCCAAGATCTCTAAGTTAGAGTGCTCCCACAAACGTCTTAAGAAGAGTAACATCCTAGATAAACTGAACAAAAATTCTTTGCTCATGGTAATAGACCCACCAAAATCATGCTGGCACTACTACGCCAACAAAAGCACAAATCTAGGATCGTGACCATTAGGACAAGTGGAGACCAACTCCATAAAGATGATACTTCCATTGCTCAGGCTTACCATGACTTCTACTCAGAACTTTACAACATCAACGCAATAGAGTCTGATGAGGCTAAACAGAAAAATAATAAACTTACCTCTGATTTCCTATGGAAGTTAAATTTACCAACTAATAATGCAGATCAAGCACTCCAATTATGCGCACCAATATCTGACAAAGAGGTCATGGATACCCTGAAATAAATTGCTAAAGGGAATTCTCCAGGCCTGGACGGCCTCCCAGCCATATATTACACAACTTTCAAAGATATACTTGTCCCTCATATGGTTCAGGTCATTAATGCTGCATTAGATAGAACCCCTTTTGCCCCCCCCCCCAAACACTTAGTGCTCATATAGTGCTCATATTGCACTGATTCCCAAACCTCAAAAAGATCAAACTCTCTGCTCTAGTTATAGACCCATTTTCTTATTAAATATGGATCTAAAAATCTATGCCAGAATTCTTTCAGCCAGGATAAAACCTCGTTTGATAGAGTGGATTGGCCCTTTATCACTAGTACCCTGCAAAAATGTGGATTCCCAGATCCATTTATTAAAGCAATCTTCTCAATGTACGCTTCTCCTTGCGCCTACATAAAGGTTAATGATACCCTGTCCCGAGCGGTACATATCAACAATGGAACTAGACAAGGCTGCCCACTATCCCCATTATTATTCATTCTGTCGCTGGAACCTCTGTTTCAATCTATTAGACAGAATTCTGAGATTAATGGTCTAAGATGTTGTGACTTGGAGATATCATCAGCATATGCGGCTTGTTTTCTTTTAGTGGTTGCCTCAAACCCTAAAGAGGCTTTTCCCCTCATAATTGAAACCTTTGACAGGTTCGGGAAAATATCCAACTTTAAAATCAATATTTCCAAGTCACTAGCGATGGGCATACATTTCTCTCAGAAAACTCTCAAATGTCTAGAAAATGGCTCTTCCTTCCAGTGGACCAGAAGCTCACTGAAATTTCTGGGAGTTAATATCCCTCCTGGTCTCAACAAGTTATATAACTTAAACTGCACACCACTTCTAAATTCCCTACCTGACATATTGAGTTCTTGGAAGCCCACCTCCATATCATGGTGGGGACGCAAAAACATGTTCAACACCCTAATCCTTCCTAAACTTACTTACCTCATACAGGTGCTCCCAATCAAACTTCCAAAACATTTTCAAAAAACTTTCAGGAAAATATGTTCCAATTATGTTTGGGGCAGTATAAAACCAAGGATCTCCCACAAAATCCTTCAACTACCCATTACTAAAGGAGGGATAGGTCTTCCTTCACTATCCAGATATATCACAGCTGTCCACCTTAGCAGGATTATTGATTGGGTGAGAAGCCCGAAACATAAACTTTGGATCCTATTGGAAGAAGAAATAACTAAATACCCACTAAGAGGCCTAGTCTTAACAGATCCACAAACTGCTCCCGTTATAAATAAAGACAACATGTTAGTCCATGCCACACTGTCCTTCTGGTGGTTAAAATCCCTGAGAGACACTTGTTCAAAATATCCCTCCCACTTACTAAATCTTAGTGACTGTCTTATCATAGCAGGTGAAGGCTACTGACCTACTAGACCCAGATGGGAGCATATTAGACTTACAAACCATGAAAGAAAGGTTTGGGACCTCACAACTTAACAGCCTTCACCACAACATAATATCAAAATCCCTGAAACAAGTCATGTCCCCAGATTACCAGACACAAGAACCTTCATGGTTTGAAAAACTAACGTCACAGTCACAGACTTCTAAAAAACGTATACACACCATTTGTCAGAATCTACTCCAAAACTAAATTCCGAGCTCCTTATACTTTTTAAGAGAATGGGCGAGAGATTTAAATATCAAATTCACAAATGAGGACATTAAAGTTATACTACTATCACCAAAACTGTCTGCTGTCCATGGTGCTGAACAGATCTATGCTGGACAAGCTGAGGAGCCAAAGATACCGTATACATGGATGTACCCCTTCGGCCTTTCGATTCTGAAAAATGGGAAGAGAATAATAATTCACACGCCGGAGGACTTACATAAAGCGTGGCCAGTACTGGGACTCCAACCTGTGGAAATTCCAACATGGATGTCGGTTGTACATTCAACATCACTACCAAACCTACCAGCAATTGAACCCTGGAAGAAAGTGGCTGCGAGCAGAGCGGGAAAAGCAATGAGAAGCATCAGCAGACCATCTACCCCTCCACCGTGATCCCCAGAAGAAACTGACATTTCCTTGCTTATTCACTTAAAGGTGATAGTTCCAGTTAGGTCCGTTCCCTCTAACCTGGAATAGAGGGTTGACAGTGTAATGGACCTGAATTCTAATGTTATATTGTTCTGCATTAACCTAGTAATTCCTTCCCAGGATGTGACGCTTCTTATGTGATGTTACTAGTGAGGAGACTAAAATTATCACTTTATACCACATCAGTCTCATACCTATACCGATGTTATGTTTATTTAATACAGGTCAGGTTAGTTAGTATTTTCCAGATAGTCGCTTTCCCTGTGTATGAGAGACTCTCAAGATAATAGGAAGACATATCTGCAGTGTTATGTGACCTTATTGTAGGTTTTTATTCCAGAAATGTCTTAGAATGAGTCGGGTAATTGTATGATTTGAGCTCACTGCTCTGGCTTTCAGCCTGAGGTGGCTGAAGGCGTACATAAAGAAAAACCCCTATATACACCCCCCCCTCCAACAATAATAACAACAATTGTTGTTGCAATACCAATATATTGGAGGTTCATGTATGGGTTCAAGCCCATGCTTAAATAGTGGACATGCAAGGGTACAACTGTTCACTGACGAGACCTCCTTGTAACACCTGGTACCTATAGGGGTCCTTGTACCTGTTCCTGTCTACCTTACAATAGACACAGCCGTGCCTATTGGGGTTGACGTCAGAGAATAGATAAAAAGTTATTTATTTGTTAAGTTCCTTACCCACTTATCCCTGACCCACTCCCTCCCCCCCCACTCACACCCATTCTGACTCCTCTTACCTTAGCAGATCCAGACACGCTAGAGGATACCTTATAAGAAGACCACTACGACTCTTACTGATAACCAGACTCCAGAAGCCAATTATGAGTAGCTTGAAAATCACAACGTTTAATGTTAAAGGGTTAAACTCACCACCCAAGCGTAGCAATTTAATGCTTATGCTTAGGAAAATCCAGTCCCACATTATTTTCCTCCAGGAAACCCATTTTCGCCAAAACAGTATTCCAAAGTTGCAGACTCACCCATACAATCAATGGTTTCATAGCACACATCCTACTTCTGCCTCTAAGGGAGTCTCGATTGCCATTCATCATACTATTCCGTTTACAATCAAGCAGCAGCTTACTGATGTAGAGGGAAGAATGCTGCTATTAAAGGGAGACATAGGCAACCGCAAGTTCACTTTTGCAAACCTATATGCCCCTAACACTGCCACAGTCACCTGGTTATTAAAAAGCTTTAAAACATTACAAATTTTTGCAGAGGGCCACATAATACTGGGAGCTGACCTTAATTTAACTCTCAACCCCCTGATGGAATCCACAGCGAAATCTCACATCTCACAAAAACACATAAGCGCGATACACAAAAAACTACAAGAATTACAATTGGTAGACGTGTGGAGATGTCTTAACCCCACAGTCAAGGATTTCTCCTTCTACTCTAATCCTCATAGGTCTTACCAGAGACTTGACTAATTACTAACTTCTGCCTCTCTTTTGCCTCTCTTTAGTGCTGCTGAGATAGGAAACATCACGATCTCAGATCATGCCCCATGCATGGCGAATCTCACCCTGGCCTCCCTTCCTAGGAGAGACTGGAATTGGAGGCTGAATGAATCACTCTTGAACAACGAGCAAAACCTGAAACAGGTCAGATCGCATTTAGAAACCTTTTTTGCTGTCAACTCTCCCACACACAGCAAAAGAACTGTTATCTGGGAAACGCACAAAGCGTACATTAGAGGAATTTTCATAGCGTTAGGCACAAAGGTTAAAAAAGACCAGCAAAAAGAATTGGACTCACTACTTGCCCAATTAGCAACACTAGAGAAATTAAACAAGCAGTCGGAGAGCAGGGCCTTTCAGGAAGATCTCAAAGATCTTTGAATAAAATTACATAACCTTCTCACTCGAAAAACTGCCAGACAGCTACTATACTTTCAACACAAAATCTATGCGCATGGCAATAAAGGGGGAAAATTGATGACATCACTACTCAAAAAGAACAGACAGGTGACACATATACCCAAAATTAAGAATGCGAAGGGGAAAACCCTCATGGATACCCCGGCTATAGCAAAAGCTTTTCAAGAATTTTATGCAGAGTTATACAATCTCAATAAAAAAGAAAGTAATGAGGACTCAAAAACAAGACAGGACAACATCGCCAAATTCCTGAGTTCTTTAAATCTCCCCTCCCTAAAACCTGAAGGAGCCTCTTGCCTAACGAGCCCAATCTCACTTAATGAGATTAAACAAATAATTAACAGCTTTCCCCCGGGAAAGAGCCCAGGCCCAGATGGGCTGCCCCAGGCATATTATAAAAAGTTTGAGGACGTGCTTATTCCCAAGTACGCGGAGGTCTGCAACGCGCTTCTCCAAGGAGAAAAGTTGACGAGACAAACACAGGAATCCTTTGTTACTCTGATTCATAAAGAGGGTAAAGATCCAGAACAATGCGGTAGCTACAGGCCCATCTCTTTACTAAACCTTGACCTTAAAATATGGGCAAAAATTCTGGCTACCCGCCTCAGCAGGTTTCTCCCGGACTTAATAGGATCTGAACAGGCGGGGTTCGTGAGGGGGAGAGAGGGTAGAGATAACTCTCATAAGGTTTTTCATGCCATGCATATAGCCCAAATGAAAAAGTTGCCACTAATATTACTAGGAATAGATGCCGAAAAGGCATTTGACAGAGTTAATTGGAAATTCATGAGAGAAGCCCTTAGTAGATTTGCCTTCCCTGAGATTTTTATTAATGCTGTTTTTACTCTATACGAACAACCAAATGCTAGGTTGAGAGTTAATGGCACACTCTCACCAACGTTCGATATTACAAATGGGACCAGGCAGGGCTGCCCTCTCTCCCCCTCACTATACATTCTAGTAGCTGAAACGCTGCTACAGGCAATCAGGCAGGACCCGAACATCATGGGAGTAAGGTGTGGAGAAAGAGAGATTAAATGCACAGCATCTCCTATTCCTTGTGACAAACCCTAAAGAGGGATTGAATAGGCTAGAAAGGAAACTAGCGGAATATGGTGAACTCTCAGGCTTCAAAGTGAACACTTCAAAGTCAGAGAGCCTCAACATAACACTGCAGGAAGACTGTAGCACTACAACTTAAAAAAGCATCTCCCTTCTGTTGGTCAAAAGGACCTATAAAATACTTAGGAATCAAAATCCCACAGAATTTAGATGATCTACTTAAATATAATTTCTGCCACTAAAGGAGGAAATCAAGCAATTGCTCCAAAAATATAATATACCTTTCTTGACATGGATGGGAAGGAAGAAGGTTTGAAGGCCTATGTAATGCCTAAGATTTTATACAATGCAGATGGTCCCCATCCATATACCCAGGCGATTTATTTTAGAACTGAAACAATCGCTTTCCAGTTTCCTAGGTCGGGAAGAGGTCTCGCATATCACACAAAGTCCTAGTAAAAAGCAGAGAGAGGGGAGGCCTCGGGTTACCAGATGTAGGCACATACTATAAATCGATACAGCTTAATAGATGGCTAGAATTAGGAGACCCAAAAAGACAGAAGGATGTTAAAGAATTGTGTGAGTACAGTGTAAGGGATCTCTTTCAAAAATACCTCTGGCTTCCAGATAAAAAATCAGACGTAATAGATAACATGGACCCTCTATTCAAAGGGGTATATGAGACATGGTGCACTCAGAAGAGCTCTCTAGCCCCTATACCATCCCCAATGATGCCAGTAAACCTTCTCCCAGATCTCTTAAAATTACCAATAAAAACATTCCCAGAGGTGTGGTCCTCTTTAAGGCAGATCAAAGTGGGCGACTTTATGAGAAACAGAGAACATTACTTAAAGGAATTGATCACGGATTCAACAAAAAGGTCTCCAATCTTTTTTCTAATAGACTCACATGTTAAAGCTGTGTGTGGGAGAGCGGCCAGGAAATACAGGTTTCAGAGGTCTCTTACAGACTTTGAGTCATTGCTCGAAACAACCCAGATAAAACAAAGAGGAGTATCTGCAGTCTCTTCGGTCCTGGAGGTCGAGGTGTGATTGAAAAACCGCCATACTTATTGGCATGGGAGAAAGAACTAGATATGGAGCTTTCAGAGCAAGAAACCAAGCAAATATTAGCAACATCACACGGATTTACACAATGCGTACGTATGCAAGAGAATCATTTTAAACTACTTGTAAGGTGGTATAGAACGCCTGAGTTCTTGTTCGAAAGAGGTCTTTCTGAGTCCCGGCGGTGCTGGAAATGTGAAGGAGAGGTGGGATCTTTATCTCATATTTGGTGGTCATGCCCCCAGATTAGAAAATATTGGGAAGATGTAAATAAGGCAATTAAAAAAGTAGCGCTACCTGATTTTGAGATAACTGTTGAGATGATAGTTCTCTCGAAATCTTCCTCACTTTACACCCCTTCAAAGAAAAACCTAATAACTCATTTATTAGCAATAGCTAAATCCCTCATACCGCTACATTGGCTGGACAATAAACCTCCCACAATTCAAGAATGGAAAGCTAAGGTAGATCAAATCTACAATTTCGAGGAGATGACTAGCTGGATAAACAGGAGTCATGATAGGTTCCTCAAGACATGGAAGCTTTGGGATCTGGTGAAAGCTGAAGGATAGGGAGTTTGGGAGAATAGGATATCAAGATTACTTGCACAATATAAGTTAATCGAGATGTCCTAACCAATTTAATGCTCATGGCTTGAGTCTATCTCTTTGGAAATCATAGGAGAGTCAGAATACTTTACCTCCCCCCCCTCCCTCTTCCCCGCCCACTCCTTCCCCTCTGACCCCCTTCCCCTCTCTCTTACTTTCCTCCCACATCTGGTTTTTTGCTTTGTTATCGTGGTCCTGTTGGCCACAAGTACCAATGGCGAAGTCAGTCATTAGGGTCAGAGGATGCTGATCAAGTTACGGTCGATATAAGACAAAAGGGATAATGGGTTATCCTTGCCTTCACCTTACCATTTCGACCTTTGAATATGAATATTCTCTCTTTTAGATGTATGTACTGTATTGTCTTTTACATGATTGGCAAGAATTGTATTTGCAAAGGACTTTGTATTGATATATATACTTTTCTGAAAATAAAGAATATATATAAATAAATAAAAATAGTAAAATGGAAAATTTGCCCAAATATTTTAAATCTGAAATGTCATCTCTATTTGCCAATAACTCTTGTGGAACAACTAAAGGGTTAACGACGTTTGTAAAAATCAGTTTTGAATACCTTGAGGGGTGTAGTTTCTTAGATGGAGTCACTTTTATGGAGTTTCTACTCTAGGGGTGCATCGGGGGGCTTCAAATGGGACATGGTGTAAAAAAAAAAAAAAAAAGTGTCTAGCAAAATCTGCCTTTCAAAAACGCATGGTATTCCTTTCCTTCTGCGCCCTGCCATGTGCCCGTACAGTGGTTTATGACCACATATGGGGTGTTTCTGTAAACTACAGAATCAGAGCCATAAATATTGAGTCTTGTTTGGCTGTTAACCCTTGCTTTGTAACTGGAAAAAAATTATTAAAATGGAAAATATGCCAAAAAAGTGAAATTTTGAAATTGTATCTGTATTTTCCATGAATTCTTGTGGAACACCTAAAGGGTTAACAAAGTTAGTAAAATCAGTTTTGAACACCTTGAGGGGTGTAGTTTCTAGAATGGTGTCATTTTTGGGTGGTTTCTATTATATAAGCCTCACAAAGTGACTTCAGACCTGAACTGGTCCCTAAAAATTGGGTTTTTGAAAAGTTCAGAACAATTTCAAGATTTGCTTCCAAACTTCTAAGCCTTGTAACATCCCTAAAATATAAAATATCATTCCCAAAATGATGCAAACATGAAGTAGACATATGGGGAATGTAAAGTAATAAATATGTTTGGAGGTATTACTATGTATTATAGAAGAGAAATTGAAACTTGGAAATTTGCTATTTTTTAATTTTTTGGGTAAATTTGGTATTTTTTTATAAATAAAAATGCATTTATTTTACCAGTGTCATGAAGTGCAATATGTGCCGAAAAAACAATCTCAAAATGGCCTGGATAAGTTTAAGCGTTTTAAAGTTATCACCACATAAAGTGACACTGGTCAGATTTGCAAAAAATGGCCTGGTCCTTAAGGTGTAAATGAGCCGGGTCCTTAAGGTGTTAAACTGTAACTTTGACCTGCTATTATGATTTGTAATCCCCCCCTTTTTCTTGAAAATCAATAAAAAGAATTTGAAAAGAAAGAAAACGCATTGCACTCGCGCGGAAAAACGAAACAACTTAACGCAATTGCAGACAAAACTGACTAAACTTGCTTGCAAAATGATGCGAGTTTCACTGAACGCATCCGGACCTAATCTGTCACGCTTGTGTGAAAGGGTCCTTAGTTATTTAGTTTTGCTACTTTTACACAATGAAAGCATTTTTGAAAAACTAAAAATAATATATTTAAAAGAATTTTTTTGTCTGGCAATGGTCTTGTTTGAGATTTATTTTTTTGCAGAATGTGCTGATGTTTTCATTGGTATTATTTTGGGGTACATACTATTTTATCACTTGATATTGTATTTTTGTTTCTACATGTACACGGCTCTCTTCATTTAATGGTTAGAAAATCATTTATCCTCAGTCATATTGAAATCTTTATTGTATTAAAGGGTTTTGATCATGCCATCCTTTTCCCTTTCTTCCTCCTGGGTATACAAATTAAGTTTATTAAAGAGTACCTGTCATGCATGCATGTTTTATTAATTACAATGCCCATAATCTAACAATTCTGGAGCATCTATTGATATGACTCTCTGCTGTGCATTTATCCATTATTCAAGCTAGAAACTTATGAATGAATTTCCAGCAGTCTATTCTAAAGGTCCTTCTGAATTTTACCAGCTAAGTGTGTGTCCCTATACAGTCTGCCCGTGGCAGCACTGATTGGATAGTGTAAGACTTTGCAGGGAAAAAACCCTGACTGGTAACACCCAGATGATTTTTATGTTAAACGTCTAATAGGAATAATAGAAAAATGGCATAACATAGAGTCAAAAGAACAGACTTGTTATTACATGGAGAATGCAGGTGTCAGCTAAAAAGACATGCCACAAGACATTACAGGTAATTTTTAAGTATTTCTTGACATGTTTTATGCTGAAGAGCTTCTACAATTTTTGTATGATTATATTATGATTAAACACCTAGAAATGTACAACACAGCCATGTTCAAATGTAAAACATACCAAATCTTTATTGTTACATACAAAACATAATAAAAAAACACATACATGACAATGAAGACACAGGAATAGCACTGGACTGCTGGTAATGTAGCAATATAATAAATGCAGTAAATCCCATCTACCCCTGACAAGTGCCAAGTAGGTATCAAGTCAATAGGTATTAATAAAGTGCAAAGTGCATGAAAATGGGAAAATGTGGGAAAAATAGCTGCTCAATAAATACAGACCAGTAAATCCTGACCCCGACGCGCCTTTCGCTGTCGTTTCTTCACGAAAAATTTGATTCGCACCAAAGCCGAATTTCCTCGCAAATTGTAGAAACGAATCGCATTTTTTCCTAAAATGGCTGCTGCACTTGTGAGGACATGGAGCAGGGAACTCTGGGAAGGCGGGATCACCCATAAGGCCATGCATGCAGCCAATCAGCAGCCAGCCCTGTGGTTCCACAGCCCTATAAATAATCTCAGCCATTTTGGTTTCTGCCATTTTCCAGTGTACTTAATGCAGGTAGAGATGTCAGCAGGCGCTAGGGACAGTGCTAGAAGAAACTTCATTGTGCTAAAAAAAACTATATACAAGTGCAAGGAAAGATTATTCAAGGTGTAGGGAAAGGATAGGGAGGAATCATTGCACAGCATTTATGTTGAACAGGGTTCAGGAGGGGAGGTTACAGCATGTGTAATAAGAACAATCCTATTATACCTTGCTGCACTGACTGGGCGCACAAATTGCATTAAAACAGCTCTGTAATTCCATCAAACCATTCTTGTTATTGGGGTGTTGCAGCCATTAACAGGGTTTATTACAAGGAAATGTTTCTACATCTTATTTCTCCTTATGCGGTGCAGTAAAATGTTTTAAAGCATTTTTTGGCTTGTATTAGTGGAAAAAAGGGCTTATTAGCCATTGTGTAGTGAAGTGCCAGAATTACAGCACTTCCTGTCGTTTGTTTGTTCAGCCGTGCAGTTATATGTTCTAAAGCCTCTTGTGGCATGTGTTACTGGCAAAAGTAAAATATATTTGCCGTTCAGCGGTGCATTTAAAAGTTCTAAAGACTTTTGTGGTGTGTATTAGTGGCAAACGTAAAATAAATTTGCCGTTAAGCGGTCTTGTTATATGTTCTAAAGCCTTTTGTGGCATTTGCTAGTGGCAAAAGAAAAATATATTTACCGTTCAGCGGTGCAGCTATATGTTCTAAAGCCTTTTATGGCGTGTATTAGTGGCAAAAATAAAATATGCTTGCCATTCAGGGGTGCAGTTATATGTTCTAAAGCCTTTTGTGTCGTGTATTAGAGTGGATAAAGTAAAATAAATATTGCCGTTCAGCGGTGCAGTTATATGTTCTAAAGACTTTTGTGGCATGTATAAGTGGAAAAAGAAAAATATATATGCAGTTCAGCTGTGCAGTTATATGATTAAAAGCCTCTTATGACGTGTATTACTGGCAAAAGTAAAATATATTTGCCGTTTCGCAGTGTGGTTATATGTTCTAAAGACTTTTGTGGTGTGTATTAGTGGCAAACGTAAAATATATTTGCCGTTCACCGGTGCATTTATATGTTCTAAAGTCTTTTGTGGCGGGTATTAGTGGCAAAAGTTAAATATACTTGCCGTTTAGCGGTGCAGTTATTTGTTCTAAAGCCTTTTGTGGGGTGTATTAGTGGCAAAAGAAAAATATATTTGCTGTTCAGTGTTGCATTTATATGTTCTAAAGACTTTTGTGGCATGTATTGGTGGAAAAAGAAAAATATGTTTGAAGTTCAGCTGTGCAATTATCTGTTTTTAAAGCCTCTTGTGGTGTGTATTAGTGGCAAAACTAAAATATATTTGCCGTTCAGCAGTGCAGTTATATGTTCTAAAGCCTTTTGTTGCGTGTATTAGTAGCAAAATTTAAATATATTTGCCGTTCTCTAGTGCAGTTATATGTAGAGTTGAGCGGACACCTGGATGTTCGGGTTCGAGAAGTTCGGCTGTTCGGGATCTGAACTCGACCCGAACTTTGCCCCGAACCCCATTGAAGTCCATG
The DNA here is from genome assembly GCF_014858855.1 of Bufo gargarizans. Taxonomy (NCBI): domain Eukaryota; kingdom Metazoa; phylum Chordata; class Amphibia; order Anura; family Bufonidae; genus Bufo; species Bufo gargarizans. Next base: position 66,565,329 of record NC_058084.1, on the reverse strand, counting down.
GAAACCTGAAGTTTTCGGCACAAAAAAGGCTGTAAAACAGCCCAGAAAAGGGCTAGAGGGCTGCAAAAGGCAGCAAAATGTAGGTAAATCCCCTGCAAACAAATGTGGATATGGAAATAAATCGAAATAAAAATAAAATAAATAAAAATTAACCAATATCAATTGGAGAGAGGTCCCACAGCAGAGAATCAGGTTTCATGTCACCCACCACTGGAACAGGCCACTGTCAGATATTTAGGCCCCAGCACCCAGACAGAGGAGAGAGGTCCCATTGCAAAGAATCAGGCTTCCTGTCATAGCAGAGAATCAGGCTTCACGTCACCCACGACTGGAAGGGGCCATTGTCAGATATTTAGGCCCCGGCACCCAGACAGAGGAGAGAGGTCCCATTGCAGAGAATCAGGCTTCATGTCATAGCAAAGAATCAGGCTTCACGTCACCCACCACTGGAACAGGCCATTGTCAGATATTTAAGCCCCAGCACCCAGACAGAAGAGAGAAGTCCCATAGCAGAGAATCAGGCTTCATGTCATAGCAGGGAATTAGGCTTCATGTCATAGCAGAGAATCAGGCTTCATGTCATAGCAGAGAATCAGGCTTCACGTCACCCACCACTGGAACAGGCCATTGTCAGATATTTAGGCCCCGGGCACCCAGACAAAGGAGAGAGGTCCCATTGCAGAGAATCAGGCTTCATGTCATAGCAGAGAATCAGGCCTTATGTCACCCACCACTGGAACAGGCCACTGTCAGATATTTTTAGGCCCCGGCACCCAGACAGAGGAGAGAGGTCCCATAGCAGAGAATCAGGCTTCATGTCATAGCAGAGAATCAGGCTTCATGTCACCCAACACTGGAACAGGCCACTGTCAGATATTTTTAGGTCCCAGCACCCAGACAGAGGAAAGAGGTCCCATAGCAGAGAATCAGGCTTCATGTCATAGCAGAGAATCAGGCTTCATGTCACCCACCACTGGAACAGGCCACTGTCAGATATTTTTAGGCCCCGGCACCCAGACAGAGGAGAGAGGTCCCATAGCAGAGAATCAGGCTTCATGTCATAGCAGAGAATCATGCTTCATGTCACCCACCACTGGAACATGCCATTGTCAGATATTTTTAGGCCCCGGCACCCAGACAGAGGAGAGAGGTCCCATAGCAGAGAATCAGGCTTCATGTCATAGCAGAGAATCAGGCTTCATGTCATAGCAGAGAATCAGGCTTCATGTCACCCACCACTGGAACAGGCCACTGTCAGATATTTTTAGGCCCCGGCACCCAGACAGAGGAGAGAGGTTCCATAGCAGAGAATCAGGCTTCATGTCATAGCAGAGAATCATGCTTCATGTCACCCACCACTGGAACAGGCCATTGTCAGATATTTTTAGGCCCCGGCACCCAGACAGAGGAGAGAGTTCCCATAGCAGAGATTTAAGCTTCATGTCATAGCAGAGAATCAGGCTTCATGTCACCCAATACTGGAACAGGCCACTGTCAGATATTTTTAGGCCCCGGCACCCAGACAGAGGAGAGGTTCATTCAACTTTGGGTTGCCCCGCAATATAATGGTAAAATGAAAATAAAAAGAGGATTGAATGAGGAAGTGCCCTGGAGTACAATAATATATGGTTAAGGGGAGGTAGTTATAAATGTCTAATCTGCACAAGGGATTAATAGGTCCTGTGGGATCCATGCCTGGTTCATTTTTATGAAAGTCAGCTTGTCCACATTGGCTGAAGACAGGTGGCTGCGTTTGTCTGTAATGACGCCCCCTGCCATGCTGAAAACACGTTCAGACAAAACGCTGGCCGCCGGGCAGGCAAGCACCTCCAAGGCATAAAAGACAAGCTCTGGCCATGTGGACAATTTGGAGACCCAGAAGTTGAATGGGGCCGAACCATGAGTCAGTATGTGGAGGGGTTTGCACACGTACTGTTCCACCATGTTAGTGAAATGTTGCCTCCTGCTAACACGTTCCGTATCAGGTGGTGGTGCAGTTAGCTGTGGCGTGTTGACAAAACTTTTCCACATCTCTGCCATGCTAACCCTGCCCTCAGAGGAGCTGGCCGTGACACAGCTGCGTTGGCGACCTCTTGCTCCTCCTCTGCCTTCGCCTTGGGCTTCCACTTGTTCCCCTGTGACATTTGGGATTGTTCTCAGTAGTACGTCTACCAATGTGCGCTTGTACTTGCACATCTTTCTATCACGCTCCAGTGCAGGAAGTAAGGTGGACACATTGTCTTTGTACCGGGGATCCAGCAGGATGGCAACCCAGTAGTCCGCACACGTTAAAATGTGGGCAACTCTGCTGTTGTTGCGCAGGCACTGCAGCATGTAATCGCTCATGTGTGCCAGGCTGCCCAGAGGTAAGGACAAGCTGTCCTCTGTGGGAGGCGTATCGTTATCGTCCTGCGTTTCTTCCCAGCCACGCACCAGTGATGGGCCCGAGCTGCGTTGGGTGCCACCCCGTGTGAACATGCTTCATCCTCATCCTACTCCACCTCATCCTCGTCCTCCTCGTCCCCCAGTAGTGGGCCCTGGTTGGCCACATTTGTACCTGGCCTCTGCTGTTGCAAAAAACCTCCCTCTGAGTCACTTCGAAGAGACTGGCCTGAAAGTGCTAAAAATGACCCCTCTTCCTCCTCCTCCTGGGCCACCTCCTCTTCCATCATCGCCCTAAGTGTTTTCTCAAGGAGACATAGAAGTGGTATTGTAATGCTGATAACGGCGTCATCGCCACTGGCCATGTTGTTGGAGTACTCGAGACAGCGCAAAAGGCCATGGAGGCCCAGTCATTGGTGGTGAAGTGGTGCTGTTCCGCAGTGCGACTGACCCGTGCATGCTGCAGCTGAAACTCCACTATGGCCGGCTGCTGCTCGCACAGTCTGTCCAGCACGTGCAAGGTGGAGTTCCACCTGGTGGGCACGTCGCATATGAGGCGGTGAGCGGGAAGGCTGAAGTTGTGCTGTAGCACAGGCGAGCAGCGGCAGGATGTGAACGCCGGAAGCGCTCACAGACGGCCCGTACTTTATGCAGCAGCTCTGACATGTCGGGGTAGTTGTGAATGAACTTCTGCACCACCAAATTCAGCACATGCGCCAGGCAAGGGATGTGCATCAAACCGGCTAGTCCCAGAGCTGCAACGAGATTTCGCCCATTATCACACGCCACCAGGCCGGGCTTGAGGCTCACCGGCAGCAACCACTCATCGGTCTGTTGTTCGATACACCGCCACAACTCCTGTGCAGTGTGGGGCCTGTCCCCCAAACATATGAGTTTCAGAATGGCCTGCTGATGTTTACCCCGGGCTGTGCTGAAGTTGGTGGTGAAGGTGTGTGGCTGACTGGATGAGCAGGTGGAAGAAGAGGAGGAGGAAGCCGAGTAGGAGGAGGAGGCAACAGGAGGCAAAGAATATTGCCCTGCGATCCTTGGCAGCGGAAGGACGTGCGCAAAACAGCTCTCCGCCTGGGGCCCAGCCGCCACTACATTTACCCAGTGTGCAGTTAGGGAGATATAGCGTCCCTGGCCGTGCTTACTGGTCCACTTATCTGTGGTTAGGTGGACCTTGCCACAGATGGCGTTGCACAGTGCACACTTGATTTTATCGGATACTTAGTTGTGCAGGGAAGGCACGGCTCTCTTGGAGAAGTAGTGGCGGCTGGGAACAACATACTGTGGGACAGCAAGCGACATGAGCTGTTTGAAGCTGTCTGTGTCCACCAGCCTTAATGACAGCATTTCATAGGCCTGTAGTTTAGAAATGCTGGCATTCAGGGCCAGGGATCGAGGGTGGCTAGGTGGGAATTTGCGCTTTCTCTAAAAATGTTTGTGAGATGGAGAGCTGAACGCTGCCGTGTGACATGGTTGAGATGCTTGGTGACGGAGGTGGTGGTGTTGGTGGTACATCCTCTGTTTGCTGGACGGCAGGTGCTAACGTTTCTCCAGAGGCGGAGGAAGAGGCCGAGGCGGCAGCAGCAGAAGAGGTAGCAGGGGGAGCCTGAGTGAGTTCCTTGTTTTTAAGGTGTTTACTCCACTGCAGTTCATGCCTTGCATGCAGGTGCCTGGTCATGCAGGTTGTGCTAAAGTACAGAACATTAATGCCTCACTTCAGGCTCTGATGGCACAGCGTGCAAACCACTCGGGTCTTGTAGTCAGCACATTGTTTGAAGAACTGCCACGCCAGGGAACTCCTTGAAGCTGCCTTTGGGGTGCTCGGTCCCAGATGGCGGTGGCCAGTAGCAGACGGACTCTCTTGGCGGCGGGTGTTCTGCTTTTGCCCACTGCTCCCTCTTTTGCTACGCGGTTGGCTCGGTCTCACCACTGCCTCTTCCTCCGAACTCTGAAAGTCAGTGGCACGACCTTCATTCCATGTGGGGTCTAGGACCTCATCGTCCCCTGCATCGTCTTCCACCCAATCTTCCTCCCTGACCTCCTGTTCAGTCTGCACACTGCAGAAAGATGCAGCAGTTGGCACCTGTGTTTCGTCATCATCAGAGACGTGCTGAGGTGGTATTCCCATGTCCTCATCATCAGGAAACATAAGTGGTTGTGCGTCAGTGCATTCTATGTCTTCCACCGCTGGGGAAGAGCTAGGTGGATGCCCTTGGGAAACCCTGCCAGCAGAGTCTTCAAACAGCATAAGAGACTGCTGCATAACTTGAGGCTCAGACAGTTTCCCTGATATGCATGGGGGTGATGTGACAGACTGATGGGCTTGGTTTTCAGGCGCCATCTGTGCTCTTTCTGCAGAAGACTGGATGGGAGATAATGTGAACGTGCTGGATCCACTGTCGGCCACCCAATTGACTAATGCCTGTACCTGCTCAGGCCTTACCATCCTTAGAACGGCATTGGGCCCCACCAAATATCGCTGTAAATTATGGCGGCTACTGGGACCTGAGGTAGTTGGTTCACTAGGACGTGTGGCTGTGGCAGAACGGCCACGTCCTCTCCCAGCACCAGAGGGTCCACTAACACCACCACGACCATGTCCGCGTCCGCGTCCCTTACTAGATGTTTTCCTCATTGTTACCGTTCACCACAATAAGAAAAAAAATATTTGGCCCAATGTATTGAATTCAAATTCAGGCCTTTTTTTTACAGGCACCTAACACTATCTGGCTATTTATTTAGGTACCGTATTACACTAATACAGGCACAGCAGTAACGACAGATTTAGCTGAATATAAGTTGTAGGCCTAGTATTTAGCCCCTGGATGACAGGTATCCCTTTTACAGACAGAATTAGACTTGGAAATGCACGGTAGCGTGTGAAGTTATTGAGGATGACCCTATCCGCACCTTCAATCTAATATACCCTTTTATGGATAGATTTAAAGTTGGCCTGATACAGCAGAAACCACTGATTTAGGGAATTGCTAAGTTGGGAATTGTATTTCAACCCAGAACAAAAATATATCCTTTGCCAGACAGCAGACAGTATTACAATTGGCTAGCCACAGCTGAAGATTAGGGTACTGCTATTTTGGGAATTGTTTTTCACCCCTTAATAAAATAGCAAGCACAGCCAAGCACCTGATGTAGGATATATAGCAAAAAAAAAAAAAAAAACACACTATTGATGGCTAAATGTATTTGGTGGCAGCTTGTGCTGGCGCACCACAAGACACAAAATGGCCGCCGATCACCCCAGAAAAAAGTGACAGAAAAACGCTCTGGGCTGCCTAAAAACAGTGAGCAATTAAATAGCAGAGGTTGAATGATTTACAGCTGTAGATTAATCACTTCATTAAGTGTTTTTGAAGAGTAAATCACTGCCTAATCTGGCCCTAACAGCAGCAGCTGCATCCTATCCCTACACTGATCAGAGCAGAGTGATGTGCGGCGCTACGTGACTCCAGCTTAAATAGAGGCTGGGTCACATGCTGCACTGGCCAATCACAGTCATGCCAATAGTAGTCATGGCAGTGATGGCCTCTTGGGGCAAGTAGTATGACGCTTGTTGATTGTCTGCTTTGCAGCCTTTCAAAAAGCGCCAAGAAAGCGCCGAACACCGAACCCGAACCCAGACTTTTACGAAGTTCGGGTTCGCTCATCCCTAGTTATATGTTCTAAAGTCTTTTGTGGCGTCTTTAGCTTGTTGATTTTCCTAGTGCTGATTTTTATAAGTGCATTGGAGATATTTAGGAGACTAACTTAGACTAACTTACAGATCTTCCACTGTAGCAGAACTTCAGCTGCGTTTCTGGTCGATACTCAGACACTGTGTTTCAAAACAGCAGAACTTCGGCAGCATTTCTGGTAGATACTCAGACACTGTGTTTGAAAACAGCAGAACTTCAGCTGCATTTCTGGTGGATACTCAGACACTGTGTTTCAAAACAGCAGAATTTTAGCTGCGTTTCTGGTGGATACTCAGGCACTGTGTTTCAAAACAGGTAAGGAATTTGTTAGATAGGTTATCACTATTGTCTGATTGCAAATGAGCATAGGTGATTAAGGTGTTAAATTTAATGTTGGGGGAGGAGCTTTTGTGGGAGTGTGTGTATATATAGCCACATAGTATTAGCTTGCCTAATCATAGCTTGCTGATTTTCCAAGTGCTGATTTTTATAAGTGCATTGGAGATATCCAGGAGCTACTCAGGAGGTAATCTGGAGGTGGATACAATCTAAAAAAGTAAGATGCGTTTGTTTAAAATATTTCCCCTCTTTAAAATGGCAGACCTGGTTCTGTGCAGGAATTGTTGTGCTTTTATTTTAGGTTCCACTCTTCGGAGGTTTGGATGCTGTCTGATCTGTAGACAACTCTCCATAATGCAGCAGGAAATTGCATTTTTTAAATCTGAGATTTGTAAATTAACCGTTAAACAAACTCAGGCTGAGAACGTTGCAATGCCACTGCTACAGAGGCCCCCTAGAAATGGAAGATATGTTACTGCAGGTTCTGGTAGACTGAGAGTTTTGATAGAAGACATGTCCCATAGTCTGTGGCTCTCCATAATTCATTTGCAGCACTTTCAGAGTGCAAGAGCAATATGGAGGATGGCTCAAGCACAGTGGGTGCGAAACAATCATCTCCCATGCCCAAAGTATGCAAGACTGCAGCCAAAGACAAAAAGGAGAAGGTGAGGACTGATAGTAAGTAGGTGTTGGTGGACAATTCCATCATAAAAGGTGTGGAGTTTGAGGAAAATGGTGTTGTGAGATGTCTCCCTGGTGCTACCGCTAGCAGGGATAGACGAGGTATCCTTAATATTGTTAGGCAAGCAAAGCAGGAAAGGGAGGTGGATGTTATTGTCCATCTTGGGACAAATGGTCTGGCTTGCAATGAGGTTTCAAAGGTGAAAGAAGCTTTTCACACACTTGGAAATGATATATGGGAGGTTGCATCAACTGTTTCAATCTCTGCAGTTTTGCCTGTGCATAACCTTTAGCATGACAGGAAGATGCGCATTAAGGGATTTAATGTATGGCTTGGTGAATGGTGTCTGAACCAAGGGTTTGGCTTTGTGTGTCATGTTAGCTCTCATTGGAATGGAAAAGAACTGTACAAGAAAGATGGTTTGCATCTTTCTCTCAAGGGAACAAATGTCCTCAGTGAACAGTTCCAAGTTTTTGCTGAGGAGCATTTAAACTAGGAAAGAGGGGCAAAAAAGTGATAATCCAGCAGTCCGACTGCCCCCTGGAACAATGCCTGATGATGCCAGTAGCACAAAGGTTAAGAAATGACAAGCTCATATTCTTGTCTACAAATTCTTGCAGTTTAGGGAATAAGATCAATAAACTTGAGGCTATAATGGCATCTGAGAATATAGATTTAGTGGCTGTTACTGAGACGTGGTTCAGTGGTAGTAATGCCTGGGATATAACAATACGAGAGTTCTCTCTATATAGCAGAGACAGAGAAGGCAAGAAGGGGAAAGGGGTGGCCCTGTATGTGAAAGATAGCGTAAAATCATATAGACCACCTAGCCAAGTCAAAGAATTATATGATTTACTAGTTGAGTAAATAACTAAAATGACATTGAAGGGGGAAGTTATCATTATGGGAGAAAACCAAAATAGCTAGTTCTACCAGGAATACAAATATTCTAAATTCCCTGCTGGGATTATCTCTACAGCAAGTACTTGAGGCGCCAACCCAGAAGGAGGCCATTTTAGATTTAGTATTCACAAATGGGAATTTGGTATCCGATATTACTGTAGGGGAAAGCTTGGGATCTAGTGATCACCAGTCAGCGTGGTTTACTATAAGTACAGTGACTGAGTCACACCACACAAAAACAAAAGTTTTAGATTTTAGAAAAACTGACTTTTCTAAAATTAGATTAGTGGTATACGAGTCCCTATCAGATTGGAACAGTTTCAATGGATTCCAGGAGAAATAAGACTACTTAAAATTGGCATTATTGAAGGCAACAAAAAATTGCATTATGCTTGTCAGTAAAAGCAAAAAAAGGAAGAGACCACTGTGGTACTCAGCAGAAGTCGCCAAAATCATTAAAAACTAAAAAGATAGCATTTAGTAATTATATATATAAAAAATAAATAAATACGAGGATGACTGATGAATGATTAGGCAGAGAGAGGCCAAAAGTTATAAGAGCTGCTAAAGGCACAAGCAGAAGAAAAATTAGCTCAGTCAGTGAAAAAAGTCAATAAGACATTCTTCAGATACATAAATGAAAAAAGGAAACTAAAACAAGGAATTACCAAATTAAAAACAAAAGAAGGAAAGTATATGGAAGAAGATAAAGAACTAGCTGACTGCCTCAATTAATACTTCTGTTCAGTTTTTACAAAAAAAAATGAAAGAAAGGGACCTCAGTTAGGAAGGAAGACTAATAAATCTGTTGATGCATGTGTCTTTACAGAGGATGAGGTTCCAAGTCAGCTGTCAAAAATTAATACAAATTGGTCACAGGGGCCTGATGGGATACATCCAAAGCTATTAAAATAGCTCAGCGGTGAACTAGCAAAACCATTTACAGATTTATTTAACCAATCACTGGTAACAGGAGTCAGTCCCAGAAGATTGGAAATTAGCAAATGTTGTGCCCATTCACAAGAAAGGTAGTAGGGAGGAATCGGGCAACTATAGGCCAGCAAGCCTTACATCAATAGTGGGGAAATTAATGGAAACTAAACTCAATGAGAGAATTGTGGAACATCTAAAATCCCATGGATTGAAAGATGAAAAACAGCATGGGTTTACTTCAGGGAGATCATGTCAAACTAATCTTATTGATTTTTTTTGATTGGGTGAACAAAATAATAGATGGCGGAGGTGCAGTAGACATCGCTTATCTAGACTTTAGTAAGGTTTTTGATACTGTCCCACATAGAAGGCTTATCAATAAATTGCAGTCTTTGGGCTTAAACTCCCATATTGTTGAATGGATTAGGCAGTGGCTGAGGGACAGACAACAGAGGGTTGTAGTCAATGGAGTATATTCAGACCATGGTCTTGTTACCAGTGGGGTACCTCAGGGATTCTGTTCTGGGGCCCATATTGTTTAATATCTTTGTCAGCGAAATTGCAGAAGGCCTCAATGGTAAGGTGTGTCTTTTTGCTAATGACACAAAGATTTGTAACAGGGTTGATGTTTCTGGAGGGATACACCAAATGGAAAAGGATTTAGGAAAATTAGAGGAATAGTCAAAAATCTGGCAACTAAAATTTAATGTTGATAAGTGCAAGATAATGCATAAAACCCGTAAAAACCCAAGAGCAGAATATAAAATCAGTGATACAGTCCTAACATCAGTATCTGAGGAAAGGGATTTAGGGGTCATTATTTCAGAAGACTTAAAGGTAGGCAGATGTCATAGCGTAGCAGGAAATGCTAGCACAATGCTTAGGTGTATAGGAAGAGGCATTACCAGTAGAAAGAGGGAGGTGCTTATGCCGCTCTACAGAGCACTAGTGAGACCTCATTTGGAGTATTGTGCTCAGTACTGGAGACCATATCTCCAGAAGGATATTGATACTTTGGAGAGAGTTCGGAGAAGAGCTACTTAACTAGTACATGGATTGCAGGATAAAACTTACCAGGAAAGATTAAAGGACCTTAACATGTATAGCTTGGAAGAAAGACGAGAAAGGGGGATATGATAGAAACTTTTAAATACATAAAGGGAATCAACAAGGTAAAAGAGGAGAGAATATTTAAAAGAAGAAAACTGCTGCAAGAGGACATAGTTTTAAATTAACATAGAAACATAGAAATATAGAATGTGTCGGCAGATAAGAACCATTTGGCCCATCTAGTCTGCCCAATATATCTGAATCCTATGAATAGTCCCTGGCCCTATCTTATATGAAGGATAGCCTTATGCCTATCCCATGCATGCTTAAACTCCTTCACTGTATTTGCAGCTACCACTTCTGCAGGAAGGCTATTTCATGCATCCACTACTCTCTCAGTAAAGTAATACTTCCTTATATTACTTTTAAACCTTTGCCCCTCTAATTTAAAGCTGTGTCCTCTTGTGGTAGTTTTTCTTCTTTTAAATATGCTCTCCTCCTTTACCGAGTTGATTCCCTTTATGTATTTAAAAGTTTCTATCATATCCCCTCGGTCTCTTCTTTCTTCCAAGCTATACATATTAAGGTCTTTTAACCTTTCCTGGTAAGTTTTATCCTGCAATCCATGTACTAGTTTAGTAGCTCTTCTCTGAACTCTCTCTAGAGTATCTATATCCTTCTGGAGATATGGCCTCCAGTACTGCGCACAATACTCCAAGTGAGGTCTCACCAGTGATCTGTACAGCGGCATAAGCACTTCACTCTTTCTACTGCTTATACCTCTCCCTATACATCCAAGCATTCTGCTTGCATTTCGTGCTGCTTTATTACATTGTCTTCCCACCTTTAAGTCTTCTGAAATAATTACTCCTAAATCCCTTTCCTCAGATACTGAGGTCAGGACTGTGTCAAATATTCTATATTCTGCCCTTGGGTTTTTACGCCCCAGGTGCATTATCTTGCACTTATCCACATTAAATTTCAGTTGCCAGAGTTCTGACCATTCTTCTAGTTTTCCTAAATCCTTTTCCATTTGGCGTTTCCCTCCAGGAACATCAACCCTGTTACATATCAGCAAAAAGACAAACCTTACCATCGAGGCCTTTTGCAATATCACTTATGAAGATATTAAACAAAATTGGTCCCAGTACAGATCCCTGTGGAATCCCACTGGTAACATGACCTTGTTTTGAATGTTCTCCATTGACTACAACCCTCTGTTGTCTGTCACTCAGCCACTGCCTAAATTAGAGGGGCAAAGGTTTAAAAGTAATATCAAGAAGTAATACTTTACTGAGAGAGTAGTGGATGCATGGACTAGCCTTCCTGCAGAAGTGGTAGCTGCAAATACAGTGAAGGGGTTTAAGCATGCATGGGATAGGCATAAGGCCATCCTTCATATAAGATAGGGCCAAGGGCTATTCATAGTATTTAGTATATTGGGCAGACTAGATGGGCCAAATGGTTCTTATCTGCCGACACATTCTATGTTTCTATGTCTATGTTTCTATGTGTATTAGTGGCAAAAGTAAAATATATTTGCCGTTCATAGGTGCTGTTATATGTTCTAAAGCCTTTTGTGGCATGTATTAGTGGAAAAAGAAAAATATATTTTCCATTCAGCGGTGCAGTTATAAGTTCTAAAGCCTTTTGTGGCGTGTATTAGTGGCAAAAGTAAAATTTATTTGCTGTTCAGCGGTGCATTTATATGTTCTAAAGCCTTTTTGTGAGGTGTACTAGTGGCAAAAGTAAAATATATTTGCCATTCAGCAGTGCAGTTATATGTTCTAAGGCCTTTTGTGGGGTATATTACTGGCAAAAGAAAAATATATTTGCCGTTAAGTGTTGCAGTTATGTTTAAAAGCCTCTTGTGGCGTGTATTACTGGGAAAAGAAAAATATATTTGCCATTCAGCGGAGCAGTTATATGTTCTAAAGACATTTGTGGCGTGTATCAGTGGCAAACGTAAATTAAACTTGCCGTTTAGTGGTGCAGTTACATGTTCTAAAGCCTTTTGTGGGGTGTATTAGTGGCAAAAGAAAAATATATTTGTTGTTCAGCGTTGCAGTTATATGTTTAAAAGCCTCTTGTGGTGTGTATTACTGGCAAAAGTTAAATATATTTGCCATTCAGTGGTGCTGTTATTCAGGTGAAACTCGAAAATTTGAATATCGTGCAAAAGTTAATTTATTTCAGTAATGTAAATTAAAAGGAATTACATTAATGCAGCCTAAAATTTTTATTTTGTTAAAAGGTTCAGTATTCTAGGATCAAAGTGTCACACTCTAGTCAGCTAATTAGTCCATACCCCCTGAGCAAAAGGTACCTCAAAATTCTGACTTTGTGGTTTCGTAAGATGTAAGCCATAAGCATCCATATTATCACAAATAAAGGCTTGAACTATCTCGCTTTGCATATAATGAGTCTATCTCAGATGTTAGTTTCACATTTTAGGTTGCATTACTGAAATAAATGAACTTTGCATATTATTCTAATTTTTCGAGTTTCACCTGTATGTTCTAAAGCCTTTTGCGGCGTGTATTACTGGCAAAAAAAGATAATTTATTTCTGTTCAGCGGTGCAATTATATGTAGAGTTGAGCGTTCACCTGGATGTTTGGGTTCGACTGGTTCGGCCGAACTTCACAAATAAAATTCGAGTTCGGGACCCGAACCTGACCTGAACTTGACCCAGAACCCGAACCCCATTGAAGTCAATGGGGACCCAAACTTTTGAACACTAAAATGGCTCTAAAAATGTCATGGAAAGTGCCAGAGGGCTGCAAATGCCAGCAATATGTGGTTAAGAGCATGGCAAGTGCTCTGCAAACAAATGTGGATAGGGAAATGACTTTAAATAACATAAAATATGTAAAAATAAAAAATAATAATCTTGATCTAGGAGGACGAGGTCCATATGGAGTAGGAGGTTGAGGAGGCAGTGGATGTGGCGGTGTAGGTGGAAACGGCGGTGGAGGAAGAGGAGGTAGCCAACACTGGTTTTTGGTTTTAATTTATTTTATTTTATTTTTTTGGGGTTTAAATTTGGAAATATAACCTGTGATAACCCCCTCCAGTAATGCTAAACACACGTTCAGACAATACACTTGCTGCAGGGCAGGCCAGCAACTCCAAGGCGTAAAGGGCAAGCTCAGGCCATGTGCCCAATTTGGAGACCCAGAAGTTAAAGTGGGCAGACCCATCAGTCAGTTCATGTAGGCATGTGCAAACATACTGCCCCCATGTCGCATATCTCAGTGATGTTCACGATCCAATTGGATATCTGCTTTATCAACATTCAGTGTTTTTTTCTGTGCCTACCATGTTGATCACGGTTAGCAATAAATCAGGGTTCCACGCCGGAGAGGGAGCATGAGAAAGAGACATCACATCCAAGGGAGATCAATGGATGAAATTTTATTGTGATCGAGTGGAAATGTGGGAGAAGCTATTAAAACTGAACAATTGAAGGAAAGGAGAGGGTGCGCAGCAATTTCCCACTCCGGACTCGGGGAGGTAGTGATGATAAATAACAATACAGGACTCTTAAGATGCCATGTTTTTGGAATGATTAATATAAAAAAATATAGGGAATGTCACTGGGGTATTTAGGATTTGGAAACGTTAGCCAGGAGAGGCCCCGCTGCCGCTTTGTTGACTCTAGATAACTTTTGCCTGATCGCACGTCCCTGTGACGTCCATGATCTATTTGGATATCTTCTCTTTCAACTTTCGATGTTTTTTTCTGAGCCTATCATGTTGATCACGGTTATCGGCGAATCAGGGTTCCTCGCCGGAAAAGGAGCGTGAGAAAGGGAGACCTCATCAAAAGGAGGTCAATGGCTGCAATGGGATTGAGCGGACATGTGGGACAAGTTATTAAAGCAGAAGGATCGAATGAAAGGGCCAATTAAAGATGAATTTTAGAAATTTAAGTCCCTGTCACCTATGCAGAGCAGGAGTTTTTCATCGCCAGAAATGGGTTAATGTCACCCATCAATGGAACAGATTATTTTTTAAAAATGTGGTCCCTGTCACCTATGCAGAGCAGGGGTTTATTCACGGCAATAAATGTAAAATGTCACCCAAGAATGTAACAGAAAAGTTTGTGAAATGCATTCACCTGTCTACTAGGTAGAGCAGGGAAAAACAAAAACAACCATGGGTGTCAATTGCCGAAGTATACACTGCAATAGTGCGGCTATATGAGCAGACTTCTCAACATTATATACGACTGGACAAGCTTTTGGAATACAAGAAAGAAACAAGAGAACTAAAGCTCATAGACGTCCAATAATGAAAAATAGTGTACTTAATAATAGTACTATTAGTTCTAAATCTATGAATAATAAATACCATAAAAAAGGGGGATAAGGAGAAAAAAACACCATCCCAGCATTACAGAGTCTAAATGTATAACGTCACATTGACATGCACAATAATTGATAGAAGCGAGTCCTAGTGTAGAAACATCATAGCAAAATTGCCAAATAGTATAGCTATAGCAGGTAGTGTCCACAAAGGGTGTTATACAAAAAGACGCAGCAAGAAGCTGCTGTATAAACCCACTGAAGCCGTATCCTGACTATAAGTGACAAGCCATAAGTGTGGATGGAAATAACACGGACTTACCAAGAAGTAACAAAGACCTGAATACCTGGGATGGCGTTACTCCGATGCGCGTTTCAGCGTACCTTCGTCAGGGGGTAACGCCATCACTGTGGGGGTTACTATTTAAACTGCCCTTAGTCAATCCACGCTTTAATGATGATTTCCCTCGGCGAAAGCCGAAGCACCGCGATCCCTCCCCCGGGGGTCACGCCATGACGCGGCCAGCCACATGACAAAATCACGTGATGCGCCAAGCTGGCATAGAGACGCCCAGGGGAAGGACACAGAGTGCGGCCCCGTGATCCAGCGTGCAGCATGTCAGGTGGGGAAATCTAGGACAAGAATGTGTTGTCTGCCAAAGAGAAGATGTGGTATGTACATATAAAAACAATATATAGATGATCATAAACCATGTTAAACAGGAAGCAGCTCTGTCTGCAGGTATAGTAGATATATAATACACAGGTACAAAAATCAGTTCTACAGGGATTAAATGGACTGTAGCATTATTTTATATTAATGTTAATATATAGGTCCACCTATTCAGTGTCAGTAATTAGGGTTGAGCGAACCCGAACTGTAAAGTTCATACCGAACTTTAGCATTTTTGGACCCCGAACCTGAACATTTCCGTAAAAGTTCGGGTTCAGTGTTCGGCGCTTTCTTGGCGCTATTTGAAAGGCTGCACAGCAGCCAATTAACAAGCGTCATACTACTTGCCCCAAGATGCCATCACAGCCATGCCTACTAATTGCATGGCTGTGATTGGCCAGAGCAGCATGTGACCCAGGCTCTATATAAGCTTGAGTCACATAGCGCTGAACGTCACTCTGCTGTTACAAGTGTAGGGAGAGGATGCAGCTGGACTTGTGATTTCAGGGAGAGAATAGGAGAGAATCTAACTCTGCGATCTACAGACAAATAGTTGTGAGGGTGCAGGGCACTATCGTTTTACCCTGCCCTGAGCTCATTGACCAAATAATACTAACTTTTAGAATTCTGTTAGTTAGGTGGGTGGCGGCGCGGTTATTTTATTCATGCTCTGAGCTTTTGGGACATTGCAAATCACCATTTTTGGGGGGCAAACTACAAAATCTGGATTAGTCAGTGTGCAATTTAAGGTAGAAATGCACCCATCATTTTCTGGGGTTTTAAAAACACACTTTTAAAAAAAAAAAAAACTGTATTTTCCAGCTCTGCAAGTGTTAAATTCAAGTTTAATATATACAGCTTTCATATTTTGTTAGCAAAAAAATACTTTTTTGACAATCTACAACATTTGGATTAGTCAGTGTGCAATGCAATTTAAAGTAGAAATACACCCATCATTTTCTGGGGTTTTAAAAACAGCCTATTTTTTTCAAGGAACAGTATTTTCCAGATCTGCAAGTGTTAAATTCAAGTTTAATATATACAGTTTTCACATTCTGTTAGCAAAAAAAGACATTTTTGGCAATCTACAACATCTGTATTAGTCAGTGTGCAATTTAAGCTATTAATACACCAATTATTTTTCGGGGTTTGAAAACACACTTTTTCCCCCAAAAAACAGTATTTTCCAGATCTACAAGTGTTAAATTCAAGTTTAATATATACAGCTTTCATATTCTGTTAGCAAAAAAATAGATTTTTTTGGCAATCTACAACATATGTATTAGGCTGAGTTCACACGGGCGTGTCCAGATTAGGTCCGGATGCGTCCCGGTGTATTGCGGCAAACCCGCGCGAGTAGGTACGCAATTGCAGTCAGTTTTTTTTTTTTTTTTTTAATTAAATTTTATTTATTGTGATACAAAAACTTAAATACATATTACATAATTAACATTATAAAATCCATAAGTCCGCCAATTCTAATCTGTGAACGTGGTTGACAATAATTTCATACAAATATACATAATAGTGTCGACATTTGAACCTTCACATTCTACATCTATAGAATAAATGCTGAAAAGCCGGACAGATAGCATTTTCCCCGTCTCTTCCCACCAACCCGACACCCCCCCCCCCCCCACCCTGCAGGGAGAAACAAAAAAAAAAATAAAAAAAATAAAAAAAAGAAGGGGATCCTAATTAATTAACCGTGTCCCAATCTTTCCATAGACTATTCCACTTTGAGTAGGATCCTCTTTGTTTGTACAGGAGCCTCTCATAGCTTTTCACTTTCTCCACCAAACCCAGCCAGTTCTTACAATCTGGGGCAGAAGAGCAAAACCAGGATCTAGAAATCAGAAGCCTCGCCAAGAACATCACCTTGATCAACAAGTGACTTTTTATGGGTTGATGATTGACCTCAGATAAATCTCCCAGGACCCATATCCTAGGAGACAGAGGAACAACAATTTTAAGTTTACGCGTCAGATTTTTTTGGACCAGGCTCCAGTACCTCCTCACCATTGGGCAGTCCCATAACAGATGTAGATGATCTGCCCCGGGATCGCCGCAGCGGGGGCAGTTAGAGGAGGTCCGGAGTCCTCTTCTGTATAGCCATATAGGTGTCGCATAAATTTTGTACAGAATATTAAATTGAACAACAATGTGATTAGAATTGTGTGAAACCAATTTTAAGCTTTCCCCTATATTCTCCCAGTTTGGGGGACCCTCCTCTGAAAGAAGAGAAGACCAGGCTCTCTGTCCTGGAGAAAGAACATCCCGAAAAAATTATCCATTAAGTGTCTATAACAGTAAGATAGTTTAATTCTCGTGGCAGTTTTCTTACAAATTAAATCCTGTAAAAATAAAGGAGTGTCTATAATAAAAAGGTGACTGTTCAAAGTGCTAAAGAGTGCTGACCTCAATTGAAAATATGCGAACCAGGCCACCTCACCTAATTTTGCCCTTAGTTCCATAAGGGGCAGAATTTGTCCACCGCTGACTACTTGATGTAAGTACTGCACATTTTTAGTCCTCCAGTACTGACTGCAACTTAAATCGTTTAGATTAAGAAGTTTCGGATTGTGCCATAATGGGGTGCAGATAAGCGATGCCTTAACTGCGCACCAAGCCCTTATAACCGACCAGGTCTTTATAGCCATTCTGCAGAAAAGTGTGTACCCGCTCAGTATATTTAATAGGTAATCGGATTCCAGTACAGTGAAGAAATCAGAAAAACCTGCCTCCTTCACCACTTTACTGCAGAAAGGACTATTTTCCCAGTCACTAAAAAGGCAGAGTTGGGAGGCCACAAAATAACCCCTAAAATATGGGAGATTAAGACCTCCCCGTCTATAAGGCATGGAGAAATAAAGTGCCTTCAGTCTCACACGCTTCCTCCCCCATAGTAAGTCATTAAGCATCCGCTCTATCAATCTGAAATGCTTGTCTGTAATCCATATAGGCGAGTTGCGCAGGACATAAAGAACCTGGGGCAGCACTACCATTTTTATTAATGAAATTCTATCCGCTCTTGCTTGCAGAATTTTCTGCCATATCTTAATTTTTGCTCTCAACTTCATCAGCAAGGGGAACAGGTTAAGCTGTAGATATTCCTGAGGTTTGGCGGAAATTATTATCCCCAGGTACTTTATTGAATCAGAGATCGTTATCTGATTATTTAATTCGCCTCGCAGCTCGTCTATCGGGAGAAGTACGGTCTTCTCCCAATTGATCTCAAGTCCGGATATGTCGGAAAAGTGACCGACCAGATCCATTATGCGAGGGAGGGTGGTATTTGTTTGATGAATAAAAACCAGAATGTCATCTGCGTAGAGGGACACACGGTCATGCTTCCCCATTATGCCAAAACCGGCCACCTCCGGATCATGTCGTATCATGGCCGCTAAGGGTTCGATATAAATATTAAATAAAAGAGGAGAAAGGGGACAGCCTTGGCGGGTGCCTCTTCCCAGAATAAAGCTCTCTGTCATCAAATCATTGATCCTAATCCTGGCGACTGGGGAGTTATAGAGTAGCTGGACCATTGCCATAAATTTAGGGCCGAAGCCCATTTTTTTCATTACCTCCCAAAGAAAAATCCACTCCACCCTGTCGAAGGCTTTAGTAGCATCCAACGACAGGATGGAGCGGGCGCCACGCCCCGGGGATTGAATATTCATAAATAGCCTATGCAAATTGTGATGGGTGCCCTTGTTTGGCATAAAGCCGTTTTGATCCGGATGAATAATCGTAGGGATAACCCGCAAGAGCCTCCTAGCAAGGACTTTTAATTGTAACTTAGCGTCTGTGTTTAATAGGGAGATTGGTCTATAGGAGCTCAATTCGGCCGGATCTTTATCCTTTTTTAGAATTAGAACAATAAGGGCCTCCGTCATAGAGTGTGGTAATCTCCCTCCCTGTGCTGCTTGGGAAAAAACCTCCAGCAGCTGGGGGAGGATCACCTCACTATGCTTACGATAGACCTCATATGGAAGGCCGTCTGATCCTGGCGATGAGTTCCCCGAGACGGACCCAAGGGCCTCCTGCAACTCAGCAAGAGAGAGCTCCTCCTCCAGATATTCTTTTTGAGTTTCATTTAACGTAGAAAGTGGAATTTTCTCCAGGAACCGCATCACCAGTTCAGACGACAGTCCATGGGAAGATCTATATATCTGAGCAAAATATTGTAGAAAAATATTCCCAATTCCCTCTGGGTCTGTTATGGTTTCGCCCTCTACATTACGAATTGAGATGATAGATTGTTTTTTCTTATCTTGTTGCGAAATTATTCTAGCTAGAAGCTTGCCCGGACGTCCAGACTCGATGAAATAATTGAGCCCCTTGAAGAATACCCTGTGATTTGCTTTCTCTGTTACATATTTCTCCAAGGAGCAACTAGCCTTCTGAATCTCTTGCCTATTGTGCTCAGTGGGATGGCTAGCGTATCGCTCAGCTGTGAGTGCAGCGATCTTACCCAGTTCCTCCTCTTTCTTCCTAAATGTTCTCTTTACTGCGGCAATCTCACTTATAAAACCCCCCCTCAAATATGCTTTCAAGGCATCCCATACTATGTTGATATTAGCAGAGGGAAGGTTAACCTCCCAAAAGGAGGATATCAGTAGTTTAATCGTCTGCAGATTGTCCAGAATAGTGAGCCAATATGGATTTAGCTTAAATCCTAGCCCCCTAGTATCCTTATTCTTCCCGCTGCGAACCTCAACCAGTAGGGGTGAATGGTCCGAAACTGTTCTTACTCCGTATCGCATCTTACAGATATTACTCAGATTGCTCTCATTAGTAAATGCTAGATCGATCCTAGACATTGCTCTGCCCCCCCTACTGACACAGGAGTATACTCTCTTTCCTCCACCAAGATGTTCCCATATATCCACCACTCCCACCTCAGAGCAGAATTGAGGCAGTGGGGAGTTACAAGGATACCTCCCCTTTTCCACATCAAGTGAAAATCTATCTTTATTAGGATCAATGACCGCATTAAAATCCCCTATCAGGATTAAGCGGCATTCTGGTCTCTTTTCAGAAAAGAGCATTAACTGAAGCAGTGGGTACATTGAAAATGGCGGAGGTATATAGAAAAAGGCTAGGATATAACTATCACCATTAAGCTTGCCATGCAAGAAAATAAATCTGCCCTGGGCATCTATATGAGATTTTATAAGGGTGAAATCTATGGAGTTATGAATAAGTACCGAAATACCCCTGGAGGAGCCACTAAAGGTAGAATGATACGATTGGGACTGCCATCCCGTTGTCAGGCGGGACAAGGTTTCCCTAGTTAGGTGAGTTTCTACTATACAGATAATTGCTGGAAGATATCTTTTTAATGTGTCCATAATCGCTTGCCTTTTAACTCTTTCCCCAAGTCCTCTGACGTTTCCAAGCTACAATTCTAGTGGACATCTCTCACAAAAAAAAAAAAAAAAAAAAAAATAAAAAAAGACCATTCCTGCAGGGTGGGTCCCCCCCCCCCGTCCCCCCACTCTTGATCCGCCCGAACTAGTCAGCGAACCTCTAACCTCCGGCCGTTCTCCCCCAGCCTGGCCCCCCCTCCTATCCCTCCAATCATAGTGAAGCACAATTTCAGATGCCCATTTGATCCATCCAGTCTGATGCCTGTTGTGGTGACTCAAAAAAAAGGGAAGACCCGTTATGAATTACTCTTAATTTCGCTGGGTATTGTAAGGAGTATTTAATCTCCTTAGCCGCCAAGCGTTTCTTTATCTCTATAAAATTTCTTCTTCTTTCCTGAGTCTGCCGCGCAAAATCAGGAAAGAAGAGCAGTTTTGTACCCTGATATTCAATAGGTGTACATTCTCTTGCTCTCCTCAAGATACTATCTCTATCCGCGGACAGTAATAATTTAATTAAGACTGCACGCGGGGGTCTCCCTGGGATGGGTTTCCCTCCCGGAATTCGGTGGGCTCTTTCTATTTGAAACATAGAGGAAAAGTTATCGCTGCCAAAGCTATTCATAAGCACATCTTTAAGTTGTTCCTCTAGATGACGGCCTTCAACTCCTTCTGGGAAACCGATTATACGAACGTTGTTGCGCCTTGATCTATTTTCTAAGTCCTCTATCTTGTTTTGAAGTGCTTGATTTTCTGAAGCAAGAAGCAAAGTTTTAGATTTTAATATGCCCATGTCAGTTTGCAGAGAGTCAACGGATTTTTCCATGCTATGGACTCAATCCCGAATCTTTACTAGATCTTCTCTTATTAATGAGATATCGCTCTGCACTGACCCCAATTGAGTGGACATTCCTTGCACTAAAGTGCCATTATTTTCCACAACACTTAGGATTCTGTCCAGGACAGCTGGGTCGTATTCGGTTCGCATTTGTACAGAGAGGCTTTCCTCGCCTACCTCCTGATCCGCGTCCTCTAGACCATCCTGGGAGAGTTCATCGTCTTGGGAGGTTTTAGCGGATTTTTTCGTCTTAGCAGGGAGTTTGGTTTTAGCAGGATTTTTATCATTTAGAAAGGGCGACTTCAAAAACTTGTCGATTTTGTTCTCTGGGGTCTTTGCCCCAGGCTTAATTGCAGAGGAATCAACTGAGCGTTGTTTTGGGGCCATTCTCCCAAGATTTCCCCTTTTTTTTTTTTTTTTTTTTCTGTTGCTTTTTTTTTTTTTTCTGTTGCCTTTTTTTTTTTTTTTCCCTCTCCTTCCTTCCTGCCTCCCCTATATCCTCGCCTCTGTCTTTTCTTTTACTTTGTACTCTCCTTTATATTTCTTTTGATTCTTTTCACGCCGGCTGCCTTTTTTTTTTTTTTTGCGTAACGCAAAGTTTCGGCAATAAACTACACCCTCTTTGATGCCATGTACACTACTAACCCCTCTCTTCACCAATAGCATAGAAATCAGCAGTACTGCAAGTGTAGACTGAATAAAATGGAATACTTATTTCTCACGTGACCAGAGTGTGATGTCCAGAGCCTTAGTCCCAGTGCACGCTGTGGCTAACGGAGGAGAGGGGCGACGGCGATATAAGGTATAACGGCAGCAAGATATCCGGCAGAGTGACAGTCCAGCATCCACAGAAAGCAACAGGGTGAAACCAGGCGAGCAAGGCAGTTCGGCCACAGGGAGAGGAAGACGGCAGGCAGGGCAGCACCAGCAGAGCCCATCAATCAGAGCCAGTCAAGGGCCCAAGCAGAGCAGCCACAGCGAGGACGGCAGACAAGAAGCGCCGAACAGCAGACAGCAGGCAGAGGAGCGGGGCAGGCGAGGAGGCAAGGAAGCACGGCCGAGGGACAGAACACCCAGAGCAGGACGAGAGAAACAGCAGCAGCACACGGCAGCAACAGGAGAAGCGATCAGCGACCAGACCAGGTAAGATTCAGCGTCTCAGAGCACGAGTCTTGGCATCAGCTGTTTGGCTTCAGCTGGTCAGCATTAGCCTGGAGGGGAGAGACCAGCACTGGGGAGGATCGAGACGCGCTCCCTCACGTCATCCCGCCCAATAATGAATTGCAGTCAGTTTTGACTGTGATTGTGTTCCGATGTTCAGTTTTTATTGCGCGGGTGCAATGTGTTTTGCACGCGCGTGATAAAAAAACGACTGTGGTACCCAGACCCGAACTTCTTCACAGAAGTTCAGGTTTCGGTTCGGTGTTGTGTAAGAGTTATTTTCCCTTATAACATGGTTATAAGGGAAAATAATAGCATTCTGAATACAGAATGCTTAGTAGGTGGTCAATTGAGGGTTAAAAAAATAAAATAAAAAATAACTCACCTTCTCCTCTTGATCGCGTAGTTCCCGGTCTCTTCTTTACTTCTTTAATGATGAACTACCGTCTAGGACCTGTGGTGATGTCAGATCACATGCTCCAATCACATGGTCCATCACCAAGCAGTCTGAGCCCCAAGTCATGCAGCAATCTCTTCTGCTTTTTGATGACTGTGTTAGCAGGGTTTCCCAGGGCCATCCACCTATCCCTCCGATGCCCAACCACTTATCTTTCAAGATGAGTACATAGGAGGACCATCGCAGCACGTCTCGGATGATGACGAAACACAGGTGCCAACTGCTGGGGCTTTTAAAAGTGTGCAGACCGACAAGAAAGGCAGGGGTGAAGACTAGGTGGAAGATGATGTGGAGGACGATGAGGTCCTCGACCCCACATGGAATCAAGGTCATGCGAGTGACCTATGCAGTTCGGAGGAAGAGGCGGTGGTCGCACAGAGCCACCAGCACAGCAGAAGAGGGAACAGGGTGCAAAAGCGGAGCAGCCGTCATCTAGACAGTACACCTTGTACTGCCAACCGCAGCAAGGGACCGAGCACACCAAAGCCAGCTCCAAGAAGTTCCCTAGCGTGGCAGTTCTTCAGACAATGTGCTGACGACAAGACACTAGTGGTTTGCACGCTGTGCAATAAGAGCCTGAAGCGAGGCATAAACGTTCTCAACCTAAGCACAACCTGCATAACCAGGCATTTAAGTGCAAAGCACGAGCTGCAGTGGAGTAGACACCTCAAAAACCAAGAAAGGTCTCTGGCTCCTCCTGCTTCCTCTTCTGCTACAGTCTTGGCCTCTTCATCCACCTCTGTAATGACAGTGCCACCTGCCGCCACGCAAACAGAGGATCTTCCACCAAGCATCTCGACAATGTCCCACATAAGCGTTCAGCTCTCCATCTCCCAAACACTGGTGAGGAAAAGCAAGTGCCCCCCTACTCACCCGCGATCCCTAGCCCTGAATGCCAGCATTTCTAAATTACTGGCCTTTGAAATGCTGTCATTCCGTCTGGTGGAGACGGATGGTTTTAAAGGCCTTATGGTGGTGGCTGTCCTATCGTGCCCAGCCGCCACTACTTTTCCAGGCGTGCCATCCCTTCCCTGCACAACCAGGGGGACAAAATGCACCTCACTACGGATATGTGGACCAGTAAGCACGGTCAGGGACGTTATATCTCCATAACAGCACACTGGGTAAATGCAGTGGCAGCTGGGCCTGAGATGGATAGCAGTTTGGCACATGTCCTTCCACCACCGATTATTACAGGGCACTTCAGTTTGCCTCCTGTTGCTTCCTCCTCCTACTCTGCTTTCTCATCCTCTACCGGCTCCTCATCCGGACAGCGTAACACCTTCATCACCAACTTCAGCACAGCCATAGGTAAACAGCAGGCAGTTTTAAAACTTATCTGTTTGGGGGACAAACCCCACACCGCGCAGGAGCTGTGGACGGGCCTTGAAATACAGAACGATGAGTGTTTTTTTGCCAGTGAGCCTTAAGCCCGGCCTGGTGTGCGATAATGGGTGAAAGCAGCTCCCGGACTAGCCGGTTTGACACACATCCCTTGCCTGGCGCATGTGCTGAATTTGGTGGTGCAGAGATTTCTTAAAAATTACCCCGATATGTCAGAGCTGCTGCATAAAGTGCAGGCCGTCTGTGCGCGCTTTCAGCATTCTCTCCCTGCTGCTGCTCGCCTGTCAGCGCTGCAGCGTAACTTCGGCCTTCCTGCTCACCGCCTCATATGTGACGTGCCCACAAGGTGGAACTCCACCTTGCACATGCTGGCCAGAGTGTGCGAGCAGCAGCAGGCGATAGTGGAGTTTCAGCTGCAGCATGCACGGGTGAGTCGCTCTGCAGAACAGCACTACTTCACCACTAATGACTGGGCCTCCATGCGAGACCTGTGTTCCTTGTTGCGCTGTTTCGAGTACTTCACCACATGGCCAGTGCTGATAACGGACATTCTCAGAGTAACGATCCCACTTCTATGCCTTCTTGAAAAAAAAGCTGCTGGCGATGATGGTAGAGGATGTGGCACAAGAGGAGGAGGAGGTAGAGGGATCCTTTCGTAGGGTTTCCAGCCAGTCATTCACAAGTGGCTCAGAGGGAGGGTTCCTGCACCCACAAACGCCAGGTACACTATTGTCTAGCCGGGGAACAGTTCTGGAGGATGACAAGGTGGAGGATGAGGATGAGGAGATGGAGGAGGAGGAACCAAGTTCACAGCAGGGTGGCACCCAGACCAGCTAATGGCCATCACTGGTGCATAGCTGGGGGGATACAGAGGACACAGACGATACACCTCCCACAGAGGACAGCTTTTCGTTTCCTCTGGGCAGCCTGGCACACTTGAGCGATTACATGCTGCAGTGTCTCCCCAACGACCGCCAAGTTGCCCACATTCTAACTTATGCTAATTACATGAGTGGCCACGCTGCTGAATCCCCATTGCAAGGACAACGTATCGTCCTTAATTCCCTCACTGGAGCGTGATTGTAAGATGCGTGAGTACAAGCGCACGCTGGTAGACGCGCTGCTGGTGGCATTCCCACATGACAGCAGGGGCACAGTGGAAGCACAAGGCGAAGGCAGAGGAAGAGGTCACCAACGCAGCTGGTGCACCAACAGCACCTCAGAAGGCAGGGTTAGCATGGCCCAAATGTGGAAAAGCTTTGCACTCCACAACAACCAGCCCCAGCAGCTGATATGGAACGTCTTAGCAGGAGGCAGCATTTCACCAACATGGTGGACCAGTATGTGTACACACGCCTACACGTACTGAATGATGGGTCTGCCCCCTTCAACTTCTGGGTCTCCATGTTGGGCACATGGCCTGAGCTTGCCCTTCATGCCTTGGAGGTGCTGGCCTGCCCTATTATCTGAATTTGTGTGTTTAGCACAGCAGGGGGTGTTATCACAGACAAGCGCAGCCGCCTGTCCACAGCCAATGTGGACAAGCTCACGTTCATTAAAATAAACCAGGCATGGATACCACAGGATTTGTCCGTAACTTGTGCAGAATAGACATGTATACCGGCCTTAACCAGCCATTGTTATACTGCAGCGCAATTGCTCATTCTTGTATTTTGGATATTTCACACTCTTTTGGAGTGTACCCTAATTTAATATTTTTTTTAAATTAAAACAAAAAAACTGTGTTAACAACCTCTTCCTCCTCCAACGCTGCTTTTACCTACACTGCTACGTCCACCGCCTCCTCAAACTCCTAAACCATATGGACCTCCACCTCATAAATCAAATTTTTTTTTTGATTTGTACTAATTTTATTTTATTTTATGTCTTTTCACTACTTTGTCTGTTACTTTTTCGGGTGAAATTCCACAAATTTGAGTGTGATATACCACTACTATACAGGCTAAAAAAAAACACAAATTTGTCTGTTACATTTTCGGTTGAAATTTACCAATTTTTGGGTGTGATGTACCACTGCTATGCCTAGTAGACAGGTTAAAAAATTCCCTAATTTGTCTGTTACATTTTCAGTTGAAATTCACCAATATTTGAGTGGAATATACCCCTCCTCTACCTAGTTGACAGCTTAATAAATTTCACAAATTTTTATTTTACATTTTTGGTTGACATTAAACAATTTTTTTCTGTCAAAGACCCCTGCTCTACCAAATAGACAGGTTAATACATTTCCCTAATTTTTCTGTTACATTCTTGGGTTGACATTTTACAATTTTGGACATGAATAAACCCCTGCTCTGCATAGGTGATAGGGAATAACATTTCAAAAATTCTTCTTTAATTAATGCGCACCACCTCCTTTTATTCAATGCTTAAACTTTAACAAGTTGTCCCACATTTGCGCTTCAATAATTTGTCACATATTTGCGCTTTAATAATTTGTCCCACATTTGCGCCTCAATAATTTTTTCATATTCCCACTCGATCCCCCAAAAAATTAATTCATTTATCTCCCTTGGATGTGGTCTCTCTTTCTCCTTCTCTGGTGTTGAACCCTGATTCGCCAATTTAACAAGTTGTTCCACATTTGCGCTTTAATACTTTGTCCCATATTTCCACTCTATCATATTTAATTTGAAACAATTAACCTCCCTTGGATGTGGTCTCTCTTTCTCACGCTCCCTCTCCGGCGTGGAACCCTGATTCGCCGATAACCGTGATCAAGATGGTAGGCTCAGAAAAGAACATCTAAAGTTGATAGCGAAGATATCCAAATGGATGGTGGATGTCACAGTGACGTGCAATCAGGCAGAAGTTATCTAGAGTCAACAAAGCGGCAGCAGGGCCTCTACTGGCTAACGTTTCCAAATCCAAAATACCACAGTAACATTCCCTATAATTTTTTATTAATCATTCCAATAACAGGGCATCTTAAGAGTCCTGTATTGTTATTTATCGTCACTACCTCCCCGAGTCGGGAGTGGGTAATTGCCCAGCGCCCCCTACTTTCCTCAAAATTCTTCAGTTTTAATAGCTTCTCCCACATTTTTGCTCAATCACAATAAAATTTCATCCATTGATCTCCCTTGGATGTGGTCTCTCTTTCTTACACTCCTTCTGCGGGGTAGAACCCTAATTCGCCGATAACCGTGATCAACATGGTAGGCGCAGAAAAGAACATCGAAAGTTGATAGAACAGATATCCAATTGGATTGTGAACATCACAGGGACGTGCGACATGATGGTACAGTATGTGAGCACACACCTGCATGAACTGACTGACAGGGGTCAGCCCCTGCAACTTCTGGGTCTCCAAATTGGGCACATGGCCTGAGCTTGCCCTTTACCCCTTAGAGGTGCTGGCCTGCCCTGCAGCCAGTGTATTGTCTGAACGTGTGTTTAGCACGACAGGAGGGGGATATATATTTCCCAATGTTTTGGGTGTATCCTAATTTAAAAAAAATACAAATTAATTTAAAACAAAAAACTGTGTAGGCTACCTCCTCCTCCACCGCCGCTTCTACCTACACCGCCACATCCACCGCCTCTTCAACCTCCTACTCCATATGAACCTCGTCCTCCTAGATCACGATTATAATTTTTTTATTTTTATGATTTTTTTGTTATTTAAAGTCATTTCCCTATCCACTTGTCATGCTCTTAACTACATTTTGCTGGCATTTGCAGCCCTCTTGCCCTTTCCATTACATTTTTACAGCCATTTTAGTGCTCAAATGTTCGGGTCCCCGTTGACTTCAATTGGGTTCGGGGTCAAGTTCGGGTCCCGAACTCGAACTTTTTTGTGAAGTTCCGCCGAACCTGTCGAACCCGAACATCTAGGTGTCCGCTCAACTCTTATGGTCAGCTCAGCAGCAGGCCCTCATACATAATTTTTTCGATGATCAGCTCAGCAGGCCCTCAACCATGATTCTTCAGAGGAGGGAGTGCCTGGTTTAATGCTCGGGTTCTCCCATTGACTTCCATTGTGCTCGGGTGCTCGGAAGGGCACCCGAGCATCCTGAGTTGTTCTACTCGAGCACTCGAGTCGAGCACTTTGGTGCTCGATCAACACTAATGATTGCTACTAAGTGGTCTAGTGATGATTTGATACTCTAAGTTGCCAGAATGGCTTCTTTGTGCTGATCTTTCAGAATCATTAGAAGCTGCAATCCTAACATTCTCCAATGACGGGGAGAAGCCTGTTCACAGTTGCCTATGCTTTAAATGCCTG
The DNA here is from genome assembly GCF_014858855.1 of Bufo gargarizans. Lineage (NCBI taxonomy): Eukaryota > Metazoa > Chordata > Amphibia > Anura > Bufonidae > Bufo > Bufo gargarizans. Next base: position 66,536,939 of record NC_058084.1, on the reverse strand, counting down.
GAAACTCTCTATCTCTCATCAAGATTCTCCCAAAGTTTTATAGAAGAATTTCTTCTTCTGATAAATCCAATTTTTTTAAAATTTCTGTCATTTTTTTTATTCTTTTTATTACGGCATTTACTATAGGGGAAAATTTACATGATATTTATGTAGTCCGGGTCGTTATGGATGCTGCAATATCAAACATATGGGGGAGATTTTTTTTTGCAATTTTATTTAATTGAAAATCGTACATTCAATGGAAAAAAAACATATTTTTAATGGGATTTTTTATTTAATAAATGCGTTTTTAAATGGTGGGAGCACATAATGGATGAATTGATGAGTGAACTGATGAGCAGGTGAGTTGGCACTTAAAATACTACAGGACTTTTTCAATTAATTCACTGTGGGCATGCTGTGGACACTTTGATGGGTGAGATGGCACTGTGAAAGCATCAGGGACAATGACAGGTGAACTTTACTCTAAGCAGTTATAATGCATATTGAGAAATTACCTGCTTCTATGCAACCAACAGATGTATCCATAGGTGAACTTTGCATTGGCACTGGACATACATTGACAATAATGAGAGGGAGCTGGTGCTGGGTGTGTGAATGCTGCAATCAATGCTTGCAAGGGGCTAAATGACCTTCCACCTCATGAAACCCCAAGGAATAAGTAGAAACTATTCTTTTTTTCTAATTTTCTATTGTCTAAACCAGGGCTGAGTCTTATAGTCCAAAACATTTGATAACTTCAATGTATCATTAATAAAGTCTGAAAATGTATGTAAACCATGTGCACTTTGTGGTTAAATATTTAATTAAGTAACTGAGATAGAGATCCAGGGCCCCTAACCCCATAAATGCAGTGTTCTCCATAACTAGCAAATTGTATAATTTTATGTTAGCAAGAAATGTAGAAATAGTATGCATATTTATTTTTGGTCCCTAAAACACAAATATTAGATTATGGGAAACTATAGTTCCCCTCAATTTCATGAAGTAAGATCCTTGCCAGATCTTGTGGACAAGACCTAACGTCATTGAATTAATTACAACCCCGGTTTACTGAACTCAGTAAATAAGTTTAATATTAATTTGTCAGTTCTGAAATTCATATTCCCAGACAAGAGCATACCATGGTAAGCATAATAAGTAGTAACAAGCAACAACCACAGTCTACATGAATTATCTTGACAATTGAAATATTTCCAAAGTACATTACTTCTAATTTTTGCAGTGAACAGAAAAATTTTATTTATTTACCACTCTACATGCACATCTTCATCCCCAAGCCTTTCAGCCATTCTTCCATTTATGGCTTGTTAATAAAAATATTTAATTTTACTGAAATAACTTATCTCCTGTATATAGACCTCAGTTGATGAAGTATGTAATTTGAAAATCTTAAGTTTCTCATTTAAATGATTACTTTCTCTCATTGTAAGCTGCTTAGGCTTTTTTCATTTATGAAACTAAAACATTTGGCTGCATGGGATGCAGCAGCAACATGACTTGTCATACAATCCATTGTTTTTAATCATCTTCTACTGATAATCTAAATGATGATTAGTCTTGTCTCTGAGATTTCTTTACTCTTCTAATGCGCATTTGAATTAATCCTTTCTGCATATTCTGATTTATTCTTAATTTTTTTTTGTAGAGCAAGTCATGATTAAAAGTCTATTTCACATTGGAAATGGCCTAAGGATGACAGTCTAAATATACAATGACTGCAATAACATTAAACAGGTCACCTCTATAAAAGCCAGATGTCCCAATAAATCTCAGAAAATGTAAATATTTAAAGAAAATATCATTTTATTATAATTAAATGCCACAAAACTCTATGTTTATGAAATTATAGAGGAAGTCTATCGGCAGGTATTTGAGATATCATTAAAGAACTACATCAGACATTTATCTAGATTTGCTTTTTATAATCCTTGAATTGCAAACCTCATTTATGAGTGCAGTTAAGTGCTTTAATATCAAAAACTCAGATATTGATTTAATATTTATATAATGTATTACAAATGAGCTATGGCTGTAAAATACATGTTCTCATAATGATTCTGTAAGTGCACACATCTATATAGCATCATTTAAAACAGGAAAAGGTTCATCTTCATTGCTTAGGGGAGAATTAACTCTTACATACACCATGACGTATAGTTATGTTATGATGCAGTGTAAAGAGCGGTCTTAAGTGCTGATCCTGTTCCATATGCAGCGGGTGATTGCTGTGTAATAGGGCAGGGACCTGGTCACAATCGCATCGGTGATTAAACCAATCTCAATTTATTCCCCCGATGCCAAGGTCAGTGATAATGGCATCTGTGAGGTTAGGCAGAGAGAGGGAGCCGCGTCTGCCTTCCAGTTGGAGCCCTTGCCATGTAATCGTAGGGCTCTGATCAGATGCTATGACAGTCTGGGCCTGGTTGTAAGTTCCCAGGTCTGCCATGGCTAAAGACTGAAAAGCTATACACAAGGCACAGCTTCTCAGGCAGCTTTTCAGAATCCCATAAACTACAATAGCATTCTAAGGTGGTATATGGCACATATGATCAGAAGATTGTTTCTTAGGAGACAAAAAATTACATTAAGAAAAATTTGAAAATTAATAAACACAAAAATAATAAAAATTTAAAATCACACTGTTTGCCAATTTTACATATAAAAGTAAACAATAATAAAAAAACTAAAAATAAGATGTATCATTGCATTTGAAAATGATGACAAGTATCACTGTATTTGAAAATGTCTGAACTACTAAAATATAAAAATATGTTTCCTACATGGTGTACACTAATAAAACGCAAGATTCACTATAACAGAAGAAAATAAAACACAAGATTCACCATTTTTTGGTCATCTTGTCATCCCAAATAATTGAATAAAAAGTGAGCACAGAAATATAAAAAGAAAAGTTAAGGCTGGAGATGCAAAAAAATATCGATTTTTTTTTTCAAAGGTTTAATTTTTTTTTAAGTAGCAAAGAATAATAAGACATTTTAAAATTTGGTATCATCATAATCATAGTGCCCAATAAAATAAGGTAATTTAAGTGCATAGTGAACGGCATTGCAAAATTGCTATTTTTTTCCAATTTCACTGCACAAAGAATATTTTTTACCATTTTCCAGCAAAAGCTATGGCAAAATAAAAATTGGCATAAAAAAACTTGTCCCTCAAAAAAAACTAGCTCTTAAAAGGCAACATTTGAACAAAAAATGAAAAAAACAAAAAATCTGGATCTTAGAAGGTGTAGAAGGAAAAACAAAGATGAAAAAGTAAAATTAGAGAATGGTACACCAGAGTGTACACCATGTATATTTACAATATCTGTTGTAGGGGAGGCCAGGTTTTGTTCTTAACCTTGTTTCTAGTTGTAAAGGTGTTGGAAACTTTTATTAAATAGGTCAAACTCAGTGAATCTCTGGAGTCCCATCTACTTTTGCTGTCACATTCAAGTGTGTAGAAAAATATGGGTAGGGATTTTATAGACCAGCCATTTAAACCTTTCTGACCCTTCCTTAGACTTCATGCATACAAATTAATGCATTTAATAGTCCATAAACCATGGGTCCGCAAAATACAGTCCGTGCGCTGTCAGCATTTTTTTGGCAGACCCATTGACTTCAATTTGTCGACATACTCTTTTTGTGGAATGGACCTATGGATGATTCTTGTGCTTTATGTCCTATATGTCCGTTCTGCAAAAAGATGGAATGTGCCCTATACTTGGCCATAAAATGCAGAACACAGACCATTGAAGTCATTGGGCAATGGGCACACAAAAATGCGGATAAAACATGGAAAGTATCCGTACTTTTCTTATTTGCAATTTGGGGACTGCAAAATACATGTGCGCACTAGGCCTAATTTTCAAAATCTGACATGTGATAATAGCTTTGGAATGCTTTTATTTATCAAAGCCATTCAGAGACTGTAGTACTTCATGTTAGTGGTAAATTTGAATTGGTATGTTTTACCCTAAACACAGAAAATGTAGAAAAATTCACTATTTTCTAAATTTTCTACTTTTAAGTGATAAAATGGCTGTTCTGGTATTTATTTATTTATTTATTTATGTATTTATTTTACTCGCCTAATGTAGTAGATCATGTGATAGTTGATCATGTGATAGAAAAATTATTATTTTATCTGAAAAATTTTTCTTTTAGCAAAAAGTATTTTAGCGAATAAATCAGTAGTGTTGATCAAGAATATTCTAATCACAAATTTATAGCTTGAATATCGGCACTTTGAGAATTCATGAAAATCTAGAATATAGTGCTATATATTCGTAATCGCGAATATTCTAGTTTTTTCTCATCAGTACTTACTGCTTCTTGCTTGTGGGCCAATGAGAAGGCTGCAATATCTTTGTCAGAGCTTAGCAAGATTCCTAGCAACCAATAGGAAAGTTTCCTACCCCTTTACTATATAAGAAACTCCCCAGCAGCCATTTCTGCTGTTTTTTGCAGTTGCTGTGCTCTGTGCTTTTCATCTGGATCCTATTCCTTGTCCAATTACATTAGATAGTTAGTTAGCTCATAAATATAATACAGATAGTTAGTGGGAGATAGTCAGTGTAGGTTAGATAGTGATATAGTGTAACAGGGTGTTAAGTAGTGTGATAGGAATTACTGTACTGTGATAGGGACTAGTGTCTGTGTTAGACACAATGCCGTGATGTCACAACAATATTTAGTGCACCAATAAGTAATATCTATTCAGACATAATAAAATGTGAAGTTGCACGTATTGCGCAAAAAATATGCTCATCAGTAGAGCCGATTTGCACAATCCCAAAATAATTACTGGAGATCGCAAATTCTAGAATTTGAAAATTTATTGCGAATATTATGAGACAAATTTAAGAAATATCGTGAAAACAAACATTGCCTATGCCGCTCATAACTATAAATCAGTCTTTTACCAAATAAATTGGTCTTTTACCAAATAAATTAGTCTGCTCCAGCATTACAATCTCCAATCCCTATGATGAATAATATTGAGCTGATAGCCCACACCCGTTGGCAAAAGGTAGACACACGGCAATCCCTTCAGTGCAGTCCTTTGAAGATGCTGTATGAAGACCGCCTGGGGTCAAATAACTCCTTGTATTTGGGTTAAAACTAGATTAGCTGAACTTGCTGGAAGGATCAAACATGGCAGCTGGATTATTGCTATAAGGGAGGAGTCTCATTGGTTATCAGAATGAACCACACTATTTGCTCCACCAACTCAACCCAAATTCATTGTAGCTAATAAGTTCTCTTAGTAAAAAAAAAATATTTACATCGTTATTGCAGTCGTTAATGGTCGGAACTATGACGGTATTACCAGACAAATCACTCCACCAACTTGACGCAAATTCAATAGGTCCTAGCTAACACGTTCTCTTATGGAAGATTTTATTCTGTGTCACTCTGACAGTCACAACAAATTGTAAACAAATTCTATGTCACTGTGCAGTGTAACAAAATTTTAACCCATGTGGATTCCTCCATAAGGTCTGGGATCTGTCCATACTATGAACTTAGTCGTATTTTGCTTTTAACATGTATTTGGGTTAAAACCAAATGGGCTGAATTTGGTGGATGGATCAAACATTGAAGCTGGATTATTGCCATAAGGGAGGAGTATTGTTGGTTATCAGAATGAACAAATCGCTCCAACAACTCGATCAAAATTAATTGTTAATAGGTTCTTTTAGTCAGTGTTTGGTCAGTGTTTTGCATCAGTATTTGATCAGAATTTGTAAGCCAAAAGCAAGAGTGGGTCCCAAACACAAATAATTCCATTATGTTTTATCTATGTTTTGGACACACTCTTGTGCTTGGCTTACAATTACTGATCAAATACTGATGCAAAACACTGACAAAATATTGAAAGATGCTCAAGATACAGGATTTTTTTTGTTTGTTTTATGTTCTTCTGATGGATCAGAAGAACGGAAGCATAAACAGACATGTTAACACAGCCTTACTGCCACTACTGCTGCCTCCTCCTCACTATGTCATGGGCTACTTCTGCTGCTGCTGTTTCCACTGACCCCACTCTGTCATGAGGCTAGTACTACCACTATTGCCACTGTCCCCACTCTGTCATGAGGCTACTACTGCCACTGCTGCCAGCATCCCTACTCTGTCAAGGGGCCATTACTGCCACTGCTGCTGCCACCACTACTTCTGTTGCTTTATGGGGCCACTAATTGAATCTTGGGGCACTGTAAGGTTAAGTTCACTGCAATAAATTAGACCTAACACTTTTATTGACCTGTAATACAGATGCATAGTTATTCCACAGCTAACAAAAGGGATTATTTATGAATCTTGGTGTCCCTGCAAAGGGATGTAGACGGCGATAAATTATAGCTATCTGTAATACTGAAGGCACAGTATCTACAGAACAGATTGACTATAAATGTGGGTGCACTAGAACGTAATGCACATGTGATAGCCTCTCCCTGTCCTCCGCCTTCACTCTCCCTGCAATTTAAGCCTTCAAACTGAGATTGGGCCATCAAGTGGGATGCATATGATTATGCAGAGTGACCTGGGTGTACCAGATTTATTACAATTAATTTGGAACAAATCAAATTCCTTGACAGACTTCGGCGAATCATCTGAATGTACTTTTTTCCAAACTTCGCTCATCTCTAATTCTAAAGAAAGCTTGGCTAGCCAATTTTTTATTTGCTGAAATTCCATATCTCACTCAAATAGTACCAAAGTTATTGACAACCAACCATATTGCTAGATAAATACTGCTTATAAATGCTTAGCCTTAGTACGGTTCGCAACAGCTTCAAACTTACAAGAAACCTCCAACATTAGAGATATGCAAAGTTTTGAAAACTTTGATTCGGCTGCTTCGTTGAACTTCACTAAGAAATTTGATTAGTTACAAATTACATTGTCACAAATCACTTTACATTGTGTTGATATATGGGTAGAATCAATTCTGACCAGAAGTTCATTTTTTGACCCATTCTGTGAATTGGATTTTAAAAAATGTGTTCATCTCTAGTTAAAAGGTTAATATTCACTTAAATTATTTAAAACATTCTGTACAATATATAGTAAAATTCTGACTTTGCAACATCCTTGGGAAACAACAAACTGTAAAGTTCCATATTAATAATATCAATATAAAATAAATATCATGCTGAACATTGTTTTATTTTCATATATTATCAATATGTTAGTTTAGTTAATGTTGATTATTATGTAAAAAGTTGCCACATAACAGGGATTGTTAATTTTCAGAAATGGTTCACACTTCAAAACCTATTTTAAAGATTGTCAGAAATATTGAAAAGCAAGTATTCAGCGTACACAATATGCCATCTGTCTGTAACCCATGTGTATATAAAAGCTTTTAGGTTTCAGTTTGCGCTAATTTGACATGTTGAAACATTAATCACCCCCTAAGGCCAATATAATTGTAGCTCTATGTTAATTACCTAACAATTAACAACTGAAATTTCCAAGGGGCAATCAATGAATTAGCTTGTGATTTTCCCACCGACTTTAAGCCCACGCTGTCAATCTGAATGCTTTTTAAACTCTGTACCATGGTTCATCAATGACACTTCTTTATATGAAATAAAAATTCATTTGCACTCTAACTAATTAGACTCAATTATATCCCTTTGAGTATTGCATGGCCTATACACTCAAAGAAAATCTCCGCCACAGGCTTATTTTCATCTTGAAATCCATTTTCTTTTTTTTATATTAGGAAGTCACCTAAGCAGGAAAACTACTAATCAAGATTTTATCATTAATGAATTGAAAGGACTTAGTGCTTGTTTTAATTAAGTTATCATTTCCAACGATTACTAGATTTCTGAAATCTGAGAAGATGCACACATAATATAAAAAAAATAAAAAAACATAGTTACTATCTTTACAGTCGCAAACATATCTGGAAGAATCTTTGGATGCACTGTGAAACATTATTCAAGGGCTTTCAAGCATACAAACAATAGCTCATGAGTAGGGATGAGAGAACCCATGGACGTTTGGGTTTGCCTGGTTCGCCAAACTTCAGGTCAAAGTTCGGGTTCGAGACCTGAACTTGTCCCCAAACCCGAACCTCCATTGAAGTCAATGGGGACCCGAACTTCATTTTATTATTTTCCATTATAACATGGTTATATCAGAATATAATAGCATTCTTAAGACAGAATACAAAATAATATGCCCATTTAGGACATCAGTGAAAAAGTCGAGTTTCGGGTCCGGGTACCGAACTTTGCAGTTCGGGTTCACTGTTCCCTAATTATGAGTTAAGTGTTCTCCAAATATGCAAATCATGTTTGGCCAATAAGCAAGATAGTTATTGTCCTCTGTTCCTTTTTGCCAAAACTTGTACCACTAGTCATAGAAATATTAATGTGAATTAGAGATGAGCTAATTGATTCTAAACAAACTGGATTATTAATTTGTCTACCAAACAAAGCTGACAATTTGGCAATTTGCTTAGGACGAGTTGCACAAAAATGGCACCCAGCACCATTTTACTGTGAAAATGGGTGGGCTAAATAACAGGAAGGAAGAAGATCATGGATCACATGACCCTGGGTGGGATTGTGGGGAGGGCTTACTATGATTGGCTCAGAGGCTGACAGACATCCTAATCAGCCAATTAGGGGCAGAATGATTGCAGATCCTGCTTCTGCAAATTGAACACTATTCTGTGTTCAACTTTAGATCTGAGAGCATGTGTTGTGGCTGGGTCTGCAAAAACTTAATTGCAGAGCAGACACAAGCCAGTAATTGAGCTTTATTAGGATCACATTATAGGGAGAGAACAGTCTCTAAATTGTGTGTGGTTTCATAGTTCATAGAGCTTGCTGACAATTTGTATCCTGCCAAAAACTCTATTTCCATATATGGGCATCCAGTCACCTTTTTTTTTTTTTTAAGACTGAAAACCTCAAGTTTCTGCAGTTCATAGGCTTATTTTTTATCACCCCAGTAGCTCACATTCTGCTGCAAATATTGAGTAATTGACCTTTTTTTTCTTTCTATCTTTTTTTTTTGTAATTGGGCATTATCAGTGCTTTAAAGTGCATCAATGTATCCATGCTAGTCTACGTGTTGTATTACTTCAAGATACCTTTAAGTTACAGCAAAAGCATTTTACAACAAAAATAACATTATTTTACCCATGTTATTCAAAGTGTTTTACTGCAAAAACTGCATTACTATATCCATGTTAGTGAACACATTTTACTAGAAAAACTGCATTATTATTCCCATTACAGATGAGCGAAATTCTTAAAAATTCAATTTGGCTGCTTCACCGAATTTCACGAAAGAATTTGTTTCAATGCGAATTTACTTCATTACGAAGCACATTTCTTTGTAAGTAGCAGGTGCAATGACGGGGAACGACCGTTGTGCCACCCCCTGTCATTGAACTCCTCAGATGCCGCATTCATTGCTCAGATTGCTCAATCTGAGATGAATATTAAGGCCTTTCAATTAATCAGTTAATAAAATATGAATTGTATTTACCTTATCTATTTGAACACGAAGAGGCCACCGCGGGCATCTTGCTTGAAGATCCAGAACAAAATATGGGGCATTGCATGATGACACCATTACGCTGGTCACCGTGCTGACGTCACCGTGAACGGGAGTTTGAATGGGATATTCTTTTTTTTACCACCTTTTTGGGAAAATGTATTAGTTACCACGATACACACAGCCAGTTCCTCTGACACCACATTTAGATGGCATGCTCCTTCCTCTTCACTTTTTTAACAGCAACTAATAATTGAGGTAATTGCAAAAAGACAACAGTATTAGTGTTGGGTAAGTAACTGGCTCAGTGATAGAAAACAGAGGGTGGTTATTAACGGTACACACTCAGATTGGGTCACTGTCACTAGTGGGGTACCTCAGGGGTCAGTATTGGGCCCTATTCTCTTCAATATATTTATTAATGGTCTTGTAGAAGGCTTGCATAGTAAAGTATCAATTTTCGCAGATGACACTAAACTGTGTAAAGTAATTTACACTGATGAGGACAGTATACTACTCCAGAGGGATCTGGATAGATTGGAGGCTTGGGCAGATAAGTGGCAGATGAGGTTTAACACTGATAAATGTAAAGTTATGCACATGGGAAGGAAAAATGCAAGTCACCCGTACATAATAAATGGTAAAACACTCTGTAACACTGACATGGAAAAGGATCTAGGAATTTTAATAAACAGTAAACTAAGCTGCAAAAACCAGTGTCAGGCAGCTGCTGCCAAGGCCAACAAGATAATGGGTTGCATCAGAAGGGGCATAGATTCCTGTGATAAGAACATAGTCTTACCACTTTACAAATCGCTAGTCAGACCACACATGGAGTACTGTGTACAGTTCTGGGCTCCTGTAAACAAGGCAGACATAGCAGAGCTGGAGAAGGTCCAGAGGAGGGAATCTAAAGTAATAACTGGAATGGGGCAACTACAGTACCCTGAAAGATTATCAAAATTAGGGTTATTCACTTTAGAAAAAAGACGACTGAGGGGAGATCTAATTAATATGTATAAATATATCAGGGGACAGTACAGAGATCTATCCCATCATATATTCATTCCCAGGACGGTGACTGTGACGAGGGGACATCCTCTGCGTCTGGAGGAAAGAAGGTTTGTATACAAACATAGAAAAGGATTCTTTACGGTAAGAGCAGTGAGACTATGGAACTCTCTGCCTGAGGAGGTGGTGATGGTGAGTACAATAAAGGAATTCAAGAGGGGCCTGGACGTATTTCTGGAGCTTAATAATATTACAGGCTATAGCTACTAGAGAGGGGTCGTTGATCCGGGGAGTTATTCTGATTGCCTGATTGGAGTCGAGAAGGATTTTTTTTCCCCTAAAGTGGAGAAAATTGGCTTCTACCTCACAGGGTTTTTTTCTTGCCTTCCTCTGGATCAACTTGCAGGGTGACAGGCCGAACTGGATGGACAAATGTCTTTTTTCGGCTTTATGTACTATGTTACTCGGCCAAACACAAATTTTACTCGAACACTGCGTGTGCTCGAGCACGATGCTCAAGTCTCCTCGCCGCACATTTGTTGGCTGCTATGCAGCCAAAAAAGGTGCAGGTAAGTACTGCCATTCACTGTAATGCCGTACTGGCATTACAGTGATTGCTGGCCGGAAAGCGTCATCGGGTGCTATATAGCACTCGATGACACGTGTTCGGCTCAGTCTTAGTCAAGGAGAGCTGTGCTGAAGAAGGGACAGATAGTGTAGGGAGGGAAATACTAATATTTTTATTGAAAAAACTTGTTAGAGAACCAAAAGTCCTTTTAAGGACTATTGTTGTAACTGGAAGCAATATAATTATTAGTGCAACCTGCGCCAGATTACGTGGAATTGTTAGAGACCCAAAAGTCCTTTCAAGGACTATTGTTGTATATGGCAGCAAAATATATTATTAGTGCAACCTGCGCTAAATTGCGTGCAATTTTTAGAGACCCAAAAGTCCTTTTAAGGACTATTGTTGTATCTGGCAGCAACATATATTTTTAGCGCAACCTGCGATAAATAGCTTGCAATTGTTTGGCCGCTGCAGATAGCAACATTATCTGCGGTACATCTCCTGTGTAACGTGTGCACAGCCTAAAAATATCTGTGACATCCAGTGTACTTTTTCGGTAGACAAGGTCCACTGCGGACAGTTACATTACCTGTGTTACATCTCCTGTATAACCCTTGCGTATCCTAAAAATATCTGTGACATCCAGTGTAATTTTTCCGTAGATGCTGCGGACGGTGACATTATCTGCGCTTCATCTCCTGTTTAACTTGTGCGCATACTAAAAATATGTGTGACATCCAGTGTCCCTTTTCCGTAGACGCTGTCCACTTTCGACAGTTACATTACCTGCGCTACATCTCCAGTATAACGTTAGCACATTCGAAATGTCAGTGTGTGACATTCAGTGTAATTTTTTTCGCCGCTGGTGACAGCGACATTATCAGCACTACATCTGTGTATCGTGTGCGCATACTAAAAATATCAGTGACATCCAGTGTACTTTTGACGTAGACGGTGTTCGCTGTGGATAGTTACATTACCTGCACTACATCTCCTGTATAACGTTTGCGTATCCAAAATATTAGTGACCTTCAGTCAAACTTTTTTGCTGCTGCTGACAGCAGCATTACCTGTGCTACATCTCCTGTATAGCGTTTGCCCATCCTAAATATCAGTGACAATAATTCAGTGTAATTTGTTGTTAGCCGCATTACTTGCACTATACCTCCTGTATAACGTTTGTGCAACCTAAATATCGGTGACATTAATTCAGTGTAATTTTTTTTTAGCCGGTGGTGACAGCGACATGTCCTGGTCAGGTCGCTGTCAGAAGAGGACACCGTCTATTTAAAAATTAAATTTAATGTCCCCGAAAATTTTTAGAAGCGCACACGTTACACAGCAAAAGTGGGCCTGGTCAGGTCACTGTCAGAAGCGGACACCGTTTATTAAAAAAATTACATTTTATGTCCCAGAATTTTTTTTGAAGCGCACACGTTATACAGCAGATGTGGGCCTGGTCAGGTCACTGTCAGAAGAGGACACAATCTATTGAAAAATAAAATTTTATGTCACCGAAAATTTTTAGAAGCGCACATGTTTCACAGCAGATGTGACTCTGGTAAGGTCATTGTCAGAATCGGACACTGCCTGCGGAAAAAGTGCACTGAATGTCACTGATATTTTAGGGATGCACACACTTTAAACAGGAGATGTGGCATGGATAATTTAACTGTCAGCAGGGGACACCGTCTACAGAAAAAGTGCACTGGATGTCACTCAAATTTTAGGGATGCGCACAATTTACACAGGAGATGTGGCGCAAATAATTTACCTGTCCGCATTGGCCTATTACACGGTATTTTGTGCAGGATGCGCTAAAAATACATATTGCTGCTGTCACACACAAAAGTTCTTAAAAGGACTTTTGGGTCTCAGAATTTTTTTTTTAAATAAAAATCTTATTATTACACTCCCTACACTCTCTGTCCCTTCCTATGCACAGCTCTTCCTAACACTGAGCAATTTAGCACAGGTTGCGCTACAAACATCTATTGCTTCTGTCACACAGAATAGTCCTTACAAGGACTTTTGGGTCTCTGAAACATTTTTGTACAGAAATAATATTTAATTACACTCCCTACACTGTCTGTCCTTTCCTAATCTCAGCTCTCCTTGACTTCGAATGAGCCGAACATGCGTTCCGGCCAGCCAATCACTGTAATGCCAGTACCCAACATTGCTACTGACATTACAGTGAGGGCAGTACTTACCTGCACGTTTACTTGCTTGTCACGGGCGAGGAGGAGATTCGAGCATTGCGCTCGAGCACATGCTGTACTCGGCCGAGTGCCGCCATGTGCCGAGCATAACGATGCTAGAGCCGAACTGGAATTCGGCCGAGCATGCTCGCTCAACACTACTAGCCTCCCTACGGGGTGCAAACTGAATGGTATTGATTGTCACGCTGGCACCGGAATAATAAAGGCTTCCATCTTATTGTCACAGCCAGACATTTGAGAAGCTCTGACAGACGTTCTTCAGAACCTCCTGCCTGAGGTTCTTTTCTTTTGCTTTTGTTTTGTCATCTCGTTTCCCTCTCTCAGCTGTCATCTAGTTGCACTGATTGCATCCCTTTAAATCCCCTCCCATACTGCATCACTTTGCATTTTATACAACTTCCTGGAGTGTGCTGATGCTAGAAGCTGTTACTACTGCATCCACAAGATAAGTCTGTTTTCTTTATTTCTGTTTGCCTGTGGGCTTGATCCTAGGTGACCCTGACTCCCTCCGTAGTAAGTGTAGGGAGCCGGTAGTCGTGTCCCCTCACTATTATAGGGTGTTCAGGTGTCATACAGTCGAGGAACAAGGGTATGCAATTTTCTACCATTGAGATTTTTGCCTAGGCTGAGCAGTAAGGGAGAGAGCTAGGGCTCTTACAGGGCTTACCCTCCTGTTCCTTAGTTTTGGATCAAGTCAGTCGGATTTTCATTTGTGTCTTCTGGTTTTCTGTAACACCATCCGTGACACTTATTGGTAGTGAATTAAATTTGCTGCTGATGTAGGAATAAGTAAATGTAGGAATAAATAAATAAAATTGATGCAGAATAAGTCTCCCTGCACTCTCCCTGCAGTCTCCCCACACTGTACCTGCACTCTTTTTGCACTCTCCCTCTCCAATATTATTTTATTAATTATATACAGCAACATTGTCCCTAGAGCATGAGCGCTTGCCACTTGGGGGGATGAGGGTTTTATAGGGCTGTGACATCACAGGGGATGGCTCAGATTGGCTGGCTACTTGACATTATGGGTCATCTCGCTTTCCCCGGCTTCTTACTTTCACTTTGTAAATTGTGCAGCACTCATTTTAGGAAAAACTGATTCGATATCACGAAGCACAAGGAAATTCAGATTTGGTGCGAATCAAAGTTTTCCTAAACTTTGTGCTAAATTCTGCTTCTAATGCTTCTCTTCACTTAACACTAAAAACAATTATGAACTCAAAGATCTGCAACATGTGGTATTTTCCATAGTTATGCCTTATGCCAGCTACCTTTTTCAGATCTCTAATTAATATATTATGTGTAATTTCAAGCAAAAACAGAAAAATCTGGTTTGGCTAGATTCACAAATTCTATCACCAAAGTTCTCCATACTTAGCCTTGGGGCTCTTTCACACGAACGATACAAATTACGTACGGATGCGTTCAGGGTGCGTTCAGTCAATTTTGTCTGCGATTGCCTCCAGTTATTCAGTTTTTTCCGCACGGGTGCAATGAGCTTTGATGCGTTTTTCACACACGTGATAAAAAACGGAAGGTTATACAAACAACATCTTTTAGCAACCATCAGTGAAAAAAGCATCGCATCCGCACTTGCTTGCGGATGCAATGTGTTTTTCACGCAGCCCCATTCACTTCTATGGCCTCTTTCACACGGGCGTTCCGGAATTGCTCCAGATGCGTCATGTGTGAAAACCATGTGAGTAGGCATGCAATTGCAGTCAGTTTTGACTGCAACTGTGTTCCGCTGTTCAGTTTTTTCCTCCCGATTGCAATGGAGAACCAAAAGGAGTTTTGCACGCGCGTGAGAAAAAACTGAATATGGTACCTAGACCCGAACCTGAACTTCTTTACTGAAGTTCGGGTTTGGGTTACGTGTTCTATTCATTTTATTTTCCCTTATAACATTGAAAATAATAGCATTCTTAATAGAGAATGCTTACTAAAATATTGCTTGAGGGGTTAAAAAACATACATTTACTCACCCCATAAACTTGTTTGCGCAGCCAGCATTGTCTTCTTTCTTCATCTTTCAGGACCTGCAAAAGGACCTTTGATGACGTAATCCTTCTATCTTCATTCAGCAGGACGAGCGCTGACGTCACTGCGCTCACCACGTGGTCAGCGCGATTACGTCAAAGGTCCTTTTGCAGGTTCTGAAAGAAGAAAAAAGAAGACATGCCAGCTGCATGAACAAGAGGATGAGGCGAGTTATTTTATTTTATTTTTTTAACCCCCCAAGCCACATTTTAGTAAGCATTCTGTATTAAGAATGCTATTATTTTCCCTTATAACCAGGTTATAAGGGAAAATAACACAGTGTTTAGACTTTAATGGGGTTGCTCATCCCTATCATCCTAGCAACCATGCATGAAAATGGCAACGCATCCGCACTTGCTTGCGGATGCTTGCGATTTTCACACAGACCCATTCAGGGGCCTATGGGGCCAGGACTGCATGAAAAACGCAGAATATACTGTAGAGCATGCTGCAAATTTCACGTAACGCAGAAGTGATGTGTGAAAAACAACGCTCATGTACACAGACCCATTGAAATGAATGGGTCAGGATTCAGTGCGAGTGCAATGCATTCACTCGCGCATTGCACTCGCGCGGAAAACTCTCTAGTGTGAAAGGGGCCTTAATGTCACAACCTGTGCTGAGCATCACACTGATGCAACTAAGTACTGTACCAATTCCAGAGACTACTTTAGATTTAGTCTATGTAACACATATTATAGGTTTTAGACTATGTCAGAAGTTCAATAGCTAGATTTATTTATCTATCTATCTATCTATCTATCTATCTATCTATCTATCTATCTATATATCTATCTATCTATCTATCTATCTATCTATCTATCTATCTGTCCTTCCATCTGTCAATCTGTCTACCTGTCTATCCATCTCAAGCTGTGAGAAAGGCCTCATTGTGTCTGGGCTGAAACGTTGCTTTAGGTGAATAAAGGTCACTATTTTACCACTCTATCTGGAGTGCTGTCTTGTTTTCTATATTTATGTTCGAGATATTGAACTACGTTCTCTAAAGGATTTTGCACTTGAATTTTTTTTAATTTTTTTTTTATTCTTGTGCTGCTTAAATTTTCAGATTTTCTTTAATCTATCTATCTAACCATCTATTTATCTATCTGCGGTTCATATAACAATTTGAAGATTTATAAGTTGCAGTTTTTTTTATAATTATGTCCATAAATTTTCTTACTAGAGCAGATTTCAATGGTAGCAGACTATGCCTATGATATTCTACTAAAAGTTTGAACAGGACATTCACAGAGAGGCCTTGTTAATCCATAAAACACTGTACAATCAATGTTTTGTATGAATTGACAGCATTCTCATAGCATTTTGTCAATATTACTTATTGTTGGAAGATTTGTAACCACTTAGATATCATGTACACTAAAATGTCCAGATTAACCAAGCATGGATTAACCAGATTGACTTCCAGTGAGCAAAAGGGAATTGTTTCATGACACAGTTGGTATTGCAAAAGTTTATTGATTGGTTTCTGTGCAGAACATCTTGAGGCAAATGTAAGCCTTTGTCGTAAAATCGAGGCTGACTGTGTGATCTGAAGTTAAAGAAAACATAAAAGCGACTTACAAAGTTAAAATGTTGAATTGAAAATATATTGTATATTGTGGGGTTTCACTCTGATAGATAGGGTAAGCGGGTGCAGTACAGAGGCAAAATACAAGTTCTTAACTCAAAATGTCAGTGTTTATTCACACTTGAGACAATTGCACAAAACAGAAAGCAACTTTGCAGTCTTGGTGTTAATTCACACACAATGGAAAGTTCATTTAACACAAGTCACCTTTCTGGCAGTAATGCATCCAGTAGTCCACAGCAGGCTTTAGGGGGCCTGTTTTCCCGGCACAAAGCCTCAGATCTCAAAAACAGAGACATCTCTGCTGAGCCCAGCTGCCTATTTAAGGACAGCCAGGTGCTGCCAAAACCCGGCCTGGACTGTAGGGAGTAGTCACCTACCCAGCACTTTGACTACTCCCAGTAAAAGCCATCCCAAATCAGCTGTTTCCAGGCATACTAGCAAGCAAGGTGTCAAACAGCAACTGCTGCTGACACAGAAAACTGGCTCTTACTCCACCGAGGCCAGGAACCTCGTGACACATACCATATCTACGGTGATTCTTGTACCTTCTCTCTCTCTCTCTCTCTCTCTCTCTCTATATATATATATATATATATATATATTTATACTTATTTTATTTTTTTAACAAAACTGTTATTTACTTCTATTATAATATACATATCTTTAAGTGTTGTTGTAATATAATATAAAATGCCAACAATCTAAATCTCTATAAAATAGTAATTATTGACAGAATGTAGATGAGTGGGTTTCCTAAACTTGTTAAAGAGGTGTTGTGTGTAACCTGGAACTGCAGACAACATAGTCACATGGATGAAGAATGTTTTGTGATCACCCTATTCATTCCCTGGAGAAACCTTAGAATTGTTTAATATCCCCTTCAGTCTGCATAGCTGCGGGCAAAACATGTTTATGGCAGGATAGACAATCTTTTGTTATAGCTTTTTCTTGACATACCTTTTGTTAATATTGTTGCCCTTAGAAGATACTTTTCAATCTTGTGAACATATTTCTGTTATTAGTAAGACCGAAGGAGAAAAAGGAAATCTTGCTCAAAGCTTTCTAAAAATGTGTCAGTTTTCTGATGAAATTATATGTAACGAGTCCATTTTACTATATAATTGTTTCCTCCTGCAGCGTACTTACTAGTCATGTGTACTGTATATGATTAACAGTCATATAGCATTAGAGCATGGTACATTTTACTGTTTTCAATGGTAGTAGGTAAACCACACATTTGAGCTTTTAAGACCCAAGACACAAATGTAAAACACTTCAGAATTTAGTAAAGTGACATTTTTGAACACAACTGGGGACATGAACTAAGCATTTTGTGCCAGAACTATGGCGTAAAATGTGCCAAAAAATTGTGTTTTGATTTTTGCTAAATATATCAACTGTTTCCTCCAGAATTTTCACCATAAAGTGTGCATCATGCCAGAAATAAGCTATAAATGTCAGGGATAGAGATGAGCGAATCGAAGCTGACAAAGTGGAATTCGATCCGAATTTCTGGAAAAATTAGATTTACACCGAATGCGGATTTCCTCGCGATTCGTGGTAACAAATCATATTTTTTCCTAAAATATCTGCTACAAGTGTGAGGACATGAGGCAAGGAATTCAGGGAAGGCAGGATCACCCATACTGTGATGTCACAGCCCTATAAATACGGCGGCCATCTTAGATTCTGCTATTCTCCAGCGTGCTTAGTGCAGGCAGAGACATGTCTGAAGGTGCTAGGGACAGTGATAGGAAAGACTTGATTGTGGTGAAAAATTAATGATTTACAAGTGCAGGGAAAGATTACTCAAGGTGTAGGGAAAGTATAGGGAGGAATCATTCCACCAGCATTTGTGTTGAACAGGGTTCAGTCAGGGAGGTGACAGCCTGGGTAATAGGAAAAATCTGATTACACCTTGCTGCACTGACTGCGGATCCAAATTGCCATTATACGGCTCTGTAATTCCAGCAAACCGTTCTTGTTATTATGGTGCAATTGCTGTTTGATACAGCCATTAACAGTTTTTTTTACAAGGAAACATTTCTACATTTTATTTGCCTTTGTGCGGTGCAGTTATATGTTCTAAAGCATTGTTTGGCTTGTATTAGTGGGAAAAAAGGGCTTATTAGCTGTTATGTGGTGAAGGGCGAAAATGACAGTCCTTTTTGTCATGTATTAGTGGCAAAAGTAAAATATACACTGTATCTGCCGCTCAGCGGTGCAGTTATCTGTTTTTAAAGCCCCTTTTTCTGTGTATTAGTGGAAAAAGAAAAAAAAATTGCCGCTCAGCGGTGCAGTTATTTTAAGGCCCTTTTTTCCATGTATTAGTTGAAAAAGGAAAAATATCTTTGCTGTTTAGCGGTGCAGTTATCTG
Organism: Bufo gargarizans; assembly: GCF_014858855.1. Taxonomy (NCBI): domain Eukaryota; kingdom Metazoa; phylum Chordata; class Amphibia; order Anura; family Bufonidae; genus Bufo; species Bufo gargarizans. The sequence goes on along the minus strand of NC_058084.1, from coordinate 66,517,591 downwards.
TTTTAAAGCCCCTTTTTGCATGTATTAGTGAAAAAAGGAAAATAATATTTGCCGCTCAGCTGTGCAGTTATCTGGTCTAAAGACCTTTTTTCTGTGTATTAGTGGAAAAAGAAAAAATATCTTTGCCGCTTAGCGGTGCTGTGATATATTCAAAAGCCCTGTTTTTAGTGTATTAATGGCGAAATAAAAATATATTTGCCATCCTGCATTGTACTTCTATGTTGAAAAGCCTGTTGTGTAAAAGTAGAACAAAATTTGGGCCTAATTAACGTTCTACAGTGCAGTGATATATTGTGAAGCCCTGTTTGTCGTGTATTAGTGGCAAAATAAATATATATTCGCCGTCCATCTTCGTACTTCTCTGTTGAAAAGCCTGTTGTGTAAAAGTAAAACAAAACTTGGGCCTAATTGATGTTCTGCGGTGCAGTGATATATTGCGAACCCCTGTTTTCAGTGTATTACTGGCAAAATAAAAATATATTTGATATATCTGTTGAAAAGCCTGTTGTGTAAAAGTAGAGCAAAATTTGTCCCTAATTGATGTTCTGTGGAGCAGTGATATATTGCGAACCCCTGTTTTCAGCATATTACTGGCGAAATAAAAATATATTCTCCGTTCAGCATTGTACTTCTCTGTTGAAAAGCCTGTTGTACAAAAGTAGAAAATAATTTGGGACTAATTGACGTTCTGCGGTGCAGTGCTATATTGTGAACCCCTGTTTTCAGTGTATTACTGAAATAAAAATATATTTGCCGTCCAGCGTTGCATATATCTGTTGAAAAGCCTGTTGTGTAAAAGTAGAACAAAATTTGGGCCTAAATGACGTTCTGCAGTGCAGTGATATATTGTGAAGCCCAGTTTTCAGTGTATTACTAGTGAAATAAAAGTATATTCACCGTCCAGCGTTGCATATATCTGTTGAAAAGCCTGTTGTGTAAAAGTAGACCAAAATTTGGGCCCAATTGATGTTCTGCGTCGCAGTGATATATTTTGAAGCCCTGTTTTCAGTGTATTACTGGCAAAATAAAAATGTATTCTCTGTCCAGCATAGTACTTCTCTGTTGAAAAGGCTGTTGTGTAATAGTAGAAAATAATTTGGGCCTAATTGATGTTCTGCGGTGCAGTGGTCTATTGTGAAGCCCTGTTTTCAGTGTATTAGTGGCGAAATAAAAAAATATTTCATCTAACAAAGAATTATTTGATCTAACAGTATATCAGACAGAGTAGTGCCAGGCCCTGCACAGTGGAGTGGCAGGGGCGTAAATGTTTCTGGTGCAGGCAGAGGTCACAGCCAAGTAAGGGGGAGTGGCTAGCGGTCGTGTCTTGAACAGCAACCCAGCGGTTCTTGAATGTTTGACTCATTCATCTACTTTGTCCCAAGTGACATCAGACACCCCCAGCCAAGAGTCGGTGGGTTCCTCTGACATGACGCTTAGTTGGAATGGCCCACGAGCAGACCCTGTGTCTTCACCTGTCCTAAACCTGCCTCTGTCCTTTTCTATTCCCTCAGCCAGAGAAGTATTATATGCTGTAGGCTCGGCTCCAGTTTTCAGCGAGGACGAGCTACTAGAGGACAGTCAGCAGCTACTGCCTAGCCAAGATCTGGAGGAGACATCTGCCGCTTCCTCCACTAGGCGGGAAAGTACTGATGATGAGAGTGGCGTGGAAGCTGGTGTTGCGAGAGGTCAGGCTCCTGACCCAGAGATGGTTGAGGAGGACATTAGTGACGTGTAGACAGTGCTCGATGATGATGATGTAGCTGATCGCACTTGGGATCCGGGTGACAAAAGGGTTTCATCATCATTGGGAGAAGAGGGTGGCGGCTTGCCCATGAGCCTGCAAGTCACTAATGTGGCTGGGAGTCAGCAGGGTGGCAGCAGTGGGAGGTCGGGAGTAAAACGTTCCCAGGGTAGACCACCTTCTTCACAGGAGCCTACCTGCTCGGGAAGTAGTGGTGCACGGGTTCATGGAGACAGTGGCGGTAGCAGTCAGTCAGTGTGGAGTGTTGGGGGTAATATCACCTACTCAACGTTTTTTTGTTAAGCTGCCAGAGGAGGTGAACATGGCCATATGTAGAATATATGGGCAGAAGGTGAAGCGTAGCCAGGGTGCCAATGTTGGCACGAAGGCCCTGCTTCAACATATGCAGCATCACCATAAAGTGCCCTGGGACAACCGTGGCTCCTATGTGGTGGTCCAGCCTGCCGCAGCAACCACTACATCACCCAGTGGCACGCACCCGGTTTCAGGCAGTCAAGGCTCCACCCCCTCAGGTGAAGGTAGCAGTCTGTCCTTCCCATCATCTGCTCATCCTGATGCTCCTCCTCCTCCTACTCCTCGATCAGTGAAGCGATTGCCAAGAGACAACAGTATGTGTGCACTCATCCAACAGCGCAGAAGCTGAACGTGCTCCTGTCCAAGTTGCTCGTGCTGAAGTCCCTCCCATTCCAAGTTGTGGACTCTGCACCTTTCAGACAACTGATGGCTTGTGCCGAGCCGAGGTGGAGAGTCCCAAGCCGTCATTTCTTTGCAAAAAAGGCAGTACCAGCCCTGCACACACATGTAGAACAGAAGGTGGACCAGTCCTTGAGCCTGTCGGTGTCTGCCAGAGTGCACGGCAGCACTGACATGTGGAGCAGTAACTACGGGCAGGGACAATACATGTTCTTTACAGCCCAATGGGTGAATGTGGTTCTTGCACAGCCACACCAGCAATTTGCCTAGGTGACGCCGCTTCTGCCTCCACGTTGCCACGCCGTTGGTCCTGCGACAATGTCATTCTCTGCCTCCTCATTCTCCAACGTGTCCTCAGCCTCCACTGCATAGACAATTCACAGGGGCCCTCCAGCATACCACATGTGTAGGGAACAGCAGTGTCATACTGTACTGCACCTCGTTTCCCTTGGCGAATGGAGTTCCACAGGGAGGAATTGCTCCATGTCCTTCGTCAACAAAATCTAATCCTGGTTTTCTCCGCAACAACTGAATATCGGAACCATGGTGATCAACAACGGGAAGAACATTGTGTCGGCACTGAGTCAAGGAGGGCTGATCCATGCACCCTGCATGGCATACCTGTTCAATCTGGTTGTCAAGCGGTTCCTGAAGTCTTCGACCCATGTACAAAACATCCTAAAAATGGATGGAAACTTGCATGCACTTCAGCCACTCGTACACCGCAAAGCACACCCTCCTTGAGCTACAGCGGCAAAACGGCATCCCCCCGTGACGTTTCCACCTGTTGGAATTCCACACTCCATATGTTAGACCAACTATACAAACAGAGAAAGGCCATAAACAATTTCTTAATGATCCAAGCGGACAGGAGTACTCCCCTGTGTAACTTCAATGTCAGCCAGTGGCAGCTCATGCGTGACACCTGCCATCTGCTCAGGCCCTTTGAGGATGCCACGTTATTTGTCATTCGCCAGGACTACGGGATGAATGATGTAATTCCACTGCTTCATGTCCTGGAACAGATGCTGGTAAATCTAGCTGGTCAGGGGACTGGAGATTTGGCGCCTAGATCTCACGGCCACATGAATCCTGTGAGGGCTGAACTGGAGGAGGAGAAGGACATTGGAGCACAAGCAATTTGTAGCCAAACGGGTGGTTTTCCTACACAGGTGACAGGAGAGGAGGAGCAGGAGCAGTCAGAGGAGCTACAGGGCAATGAGGAAGATGAGGCAGAGGACCCAGACATAGCTTGGCAGTATGCAGTGGAGATGGAGGCAGGGAATCCCTCCGAGTCACTGGCACAAATAGTCCAATACATGCTCACTTGCTTGCGTAGTGATAGCCGAATTGTCACCATTCGGCAGAGGGATGACTTCTGGGTCTCCACCTTGTTTTACCCTCACTACCAGTACAAAATGGGGGACTTTTTCACTTCCGCGGAGAGGGAGGACAAACTGAACTACCGGGGAAAGCCCTCTGTGCTCACATTCTACGGCCATGGCTGCTGGGGAGGGGAGGGTTGTGGTGGCAGGAGCAGTACCAGCTCTATCAGCAGCAGCCTGAGTCTAGAGTAGCTGATAAGCAGCTTTCTTCACCCGCATAGTGAAGAAAGTACACACCAGCAGCAGCAGCTAGACCTGGAGCAGGACCTGAACCAGCAGGTGGTGGAATACTTGGACAGCACTCTGCCACCCAACATTGAATATTCGCTGGACTACTGGGCAGCCAAACTGGATTTGTGACCACAACTGGCAGAGTTTGCCCTGGAAAAGCTGTCCTGCCAGTAGTGTGGCATCAGAGCGAGTGTTTAGTGGGGTGGGGTCCATAGTTACCCCAAGAAAAACTCTCCTGTCTACCCAAAATGTGCAGAGACTGACCTTTGTCAAGATCAATCAGGTGTGGATCAGCCAGGATTTCCACCCACCAATGCCTGACGCATCAGATTAGATCATCCATGCTGCCTTACCCAAACCTTGACAAAAGAGACTGGTTTATTCTGGCTACCTGCCTCAGCTACTATTCTGATGCTGCCACCCACCTGATTCCACACATCTGATGCCAAGCGCTCCTTCTTACACCCACCATCATCAGCGGGTACTGTTATTGCCACCTACCTCCGCATGCTGTCTTCGTGCCACTTTGTGGCCTCCTCCTGATACTGCTGCCACCTCCACACTCTGTGATTGTGCCAATCTGTGGCCTCTTCCTGATGCTGCCACTTCCGCAATCTCTCGTCATTTTGCCACTCTGTTGCCTCCTGATACCGCTGCCACTTCCAGACTCTGTCATTGTGCCACTCTGTGGACTCCTGATGTTGCTGCTGCCACCTCCACACTCTGTTGTCATGCCTCTCTGTGGCCTTCTCATGCTGCCTGCTGCCACCTACACACTCTGTCATTGTGCCACACTCCTGTCTATGTAGCAACTGTAAGGCCTGTATGGTCCCATCAGAATTGGCTTGTGATTTGGTAGCCAAAAGTTGGAGTGGGTACAAAACACAGAAGACATGCAAATATTCCATTCACGTGTCATCTCTGTTTTGGATTCACGCAGTTTTTTTTTTTTGGGGGGGGGGGGGGGCAATATCAATACTGATAGATTACTGACCAAATGCTGACCGAGTGAAGGCAAATGCTCAACAGACAGGATCCGTTTTTTGGGGGGTTATTGTTCTGACGGATCAGAGGAAGGCCAAAATAATCAGTGACTTCAACAAAAACGTACTGCTGACACCCTCTCCATTCTGTCAGGATGGGCTCCACTCGTTTAAGTGTTTAGTAGAACAGGTTCTGTTTACATCTATGTGGAATCAGCTGATGACAGTTTAAAAGGAGAGCGCTTCTTCTTGACGCTAACATTGGCCTGTAAGGCTGAGTTCATACTTGAGTTATTTGGTCAGTTTTGGCCCCGTGACTGCCCAAATAAGTGAAGTGTGCAGTGATTCTAAGAGTGACGCCTGTCATCTGCATGTCATACAGACTCACAGTATTATTTCACTACCACAGCAGACTCCCTATGCGTGTTACTGCAAGGCAGTGTTCTACACCACTAAAAATGCTCTCAGCAGCCAAGAAATAGATGTTTTTTTATGTAATACGCTTTTTTCCCAAAAAGTTGGCGAACTGGCGAATCTAATTTTTGAAAACTTCGCTCATCTCTAGTCAGGGCTATCAAATTGGCGCATATTACACCTCATTATCATCCTCTTATCTTCAGAAATTGCTTCAATTGTTACAGAAAATGAAGCCAGCTTATATGTGTAAAAAGTCGCATTTATGGCATGAAGATTCGACTTTTTGTCAAAAAGTCGCATTTATGAAAAGAAAACCAACTCGTCATGGGAACAAGTGATAGGTAAGTGTTAAAACAGGATGCATTTATTTTTATCTAATATAAATGAGCTAAACAGCAGGGTTCAATCAGTAACTTGACATTCAACAAAAACAAATCAGTAAGGCTACTTTCACACTAGCGTTCGTCGGTCCGCTCGTGAGCTCCGTTTGAAGGGGCTCACGAGCGGACCCGAACGCAGCCGTCCAGCCCTGATGCAGTCTGAATGGAGCGGATCCGCTCAGACTGCATCAGTCTGGCGGCGTTCAGCCTCCGCTCCGCTCGCCTCCGCACGGACAGGCGGACAGCTGAACGCTGCTTGCAGCGTTCGGGTGTCCGCCTGGCCGTGCGGAGGCGTGCGGATCCGTGCGGATCCGTCCAGACTTACAATGTAAGTCAATGGGGACGGATCCGTTTGAAGATGCCACAATGTGGCTCAATCTTCAAGCGGATCCGTCCCCCATTGACTTTACATTGAAAGTCTGGACGGATCCGTCCGAGGCTATTTTCACACTTAGCTTTTTTTTTGCCATTTTAATGCAGACGGATCCGTTCTGAACGGAGCCTCCGTCTGCATTATTATGAGCGGATCCGTTCAGAACGGATCCGCCCGAACGCTAGTGTGAAAGTAGCCTTACAAAAATGTTCTGAGTCTCAGACAAAAGTCGCAATTTACCACAGGAAATGTCGTGAATATGCTACAAAAAATGCAAATATGTTTAAAAAAAATGCAAGTGTGGTCTGGCAGGGGTTGGCTGAAATGGCACATTTTGGTTTTTTAAAAATTAGCATTTTAGTGCTATTTGCGTTGTAAATCAAATAAAATAGGTGAATAATCAAGTTTACATTTTAAAAAGTCACATTTCAAAAGTGGCATGCGCCTTTTGATGTATGAGGTGAAACAAATCACCTCTTTTGATTTGTAATGTTAGTATTTTTTTTGTGCAAATTACGCCATTACACCACGCAACAACAAAAAAATTATAATTGGGCTGCTACTGGGCAAAAAACATTTGTCCTACTGTATACTAAATCAAGTGTGCGGATTACAAATCCGAAGTCAGAATTGTTGTAAGTTTGTAACACCTCACAATACTTTGCTATGCATAAGTATGCCTAAATGAATTAAGCACTTGGAAAGCATTGAATAATTTTGAAGAGAAAAAGTTTTACTCCAACAATTACCTGATCTACATCTAAGTTAATGTAATTACTGTATACTGTATATGCCATACGGGAAAACAGAACGGAACAACGGAACGGAAACGGAAACACAACAGAAACCAAAAATCGGAACATGGACCGCAAAACACTGAAATAGCCATACGGTAGTGTGAAAGAGGCCTAAAAGTGCTCCATGCATCTGCTTTTGCGTTTGTGAACGGTCATATTTTTCCATTGCAAAAACCAGCAGTAGTCCCACATCATGTTGGGATTCCGACAGCCTTAATACCTGTTCTCCATTGTAGAAATATCTTTATGGAACCGCTCTCCATGTTCGTAACTTACGTGTCCCTAACTGGGTGGGAAAAAGTCAAGATGGAAATGTAAGAAATGCACTTTCAATGACATTCAGCAGCCAAGTTGTTCATATGCTGTAAGCATGTTGTCTACTAATTAAGCATAGTTTGCAGCTCGTCTGTTCCCAAGGACGTTTTGCACTACTAGCACAAATGCATCCCAAGCTGCAAGCTCCAGAGGGTTGAGTTTTGTTCTGAATGTGTCATCATGCATTAGTTTGTTGATTTCGGGGCCAGTAAAAATTACGGCCTTTATTTTAGCATCAGTTTTCAGTGTACTAAACTTCTCCTTCAAATACTAGAAACTATTTCCATCACGATTAAGTGCAATTACAACATTTTTCATTAAACCAATTTTAATGTGAAGTGGTGGAAGATAAACTGGAAGTGGATTGACCAGTCATTTGTGTTGTACTTTGTACTGACCAACTGTGTGCTCGACTCTGAGAGGCCACTGTCTCATCATGTAATCACTGTTGTCATCATGACTGTTCCATAGGTACAAGAAACACATATGCTTTGTGTACACTAACTGTAGGCCAAGCAGCAGTGCTACCACTTTCAGGTCATCACAAATTTTCCATTTATGTTCTGAGTATTTGATCATTTTCAAAATTAACCTCATAGAAGCATGGGTCTCTTTCATTCCAACCGCATGAGCCAATGGAACAGATGGTTTTTCGTTACCATTGTGCAACAAGACAGCTTTTGCTAGAGTCTATGAATAGCTTCCATTCATCGGGAACATGTGTACAATCTAACTCTGTCATAAGACCATTTACATCAGTACAGAAACAGACATCGCTTTCCATTGCATAGAATGCAGCTAACTTGGTGTGTCGATGACGAAAGTGTGAAGCTGTGGTGCCTCGTTGTAGCAAATTCCATTCCTGAAGTCTAGTAGCTAGCAGTTCTGACTGAATTTTACAAATATTTTTTTTTTTGTGATTTGTTACGAAGCGCATTTCTTTGTAAATAGCGGGTAAAATGACCGGGAATGGTGATTGTGCTGGCCCCCGTCATTGAACCCCTCAAATGCCACACTCATCACTGATTGAGGCATCTGTGATCCATATAAAAGCATTTCAGTGTTTGCAAATGAAAAAATATAAAATCCATTTGTTTGCGAAGAGACAGCCACGGCCATCTTGCTTGAAGATCCAGAGATCCAGCGCAAAATCATACGTCACAGCCCACAGGATTTTGCATGGGATCTTCTAGCAAGGTGGCCACGGTGGCCTTTTAGCACTCAAAAGGATGAGATAAATATGATTTTTTTACTGCCATGGAAAATTGATTTGTTACCATGAAGCACTAGGAAATTTGGCTTCGCAGTGAATCAAAGTTGTCCTGAAATTCGTATCGAAGTCCACTTTGTGAACTTCAATTTACTAAACACTAATTGCTATCATAGGGTTACTTATTATGACTCATGGAGAGACAAAAGCCGCTGCTGGACACTTCTGGCAATAGCTAATGTCCTGGTTGAACAAAAGGAGTGGTCAAAAATATTCCATTCACACAATCCTTCATCTGTTGAAGGAGATTTGGGATCTCTCTTTACAAAATAGACTTTCGGCATGGTGGGTTTCAGCTGTTAACACACTAAAGACGATGGTTCAGCGGTTAGCGCTTGGGGCCTTGCATCGGTGGAGTCCTAAGTTCATTAACTGACCATGGACAACATGTACATGTATTTTCTCCCATGTTTGTGTGGATTTTCTCTGGGTACTCCAGTTTCCTCTTACACTCCAAAGACTTACTAATAGGGAACTTAGACTGTGAGCCCCATTGGGGACAGCAAGTGATGATACCATATGTAAAGCACTGCAAAATAGGTCACCGCTATATAAATGTGTAAAATAAATAAATATTATCTATGGGGGCCTACAGATAATTCTAGCGCAGGAAGGAGAATTAGAGGAGAGAAAAAAAGATCCAAACAGATACTTTCTCATATCTAAAAATATGCTGCTCAACTATGGTCATGAAAATATAAAAATCAAATATGTAACTATTCAAAAAAAAGGTAAATATAATAATAAAACCAATTGATTTACAAGTGTCCATTTTAGTTTGCAGTTTTAGTCACTCAATTAAAATGACTACAGACATATTCAAGAAAAAAAAATGACTGTATCACAGTTACGTCAAGTTTCTGTTAACAAAGCAAGAAGAAAAGACATGACATCTAAAGGCAGGTGATAATTTAATTTCACACTAAATATATAAAGACTGTGAAGTCCAATCATGCATGAAGGGAGAATCAACTAGTCAAATCATATTCAAATATGGCCCATACTACTTCATAACATATTTTGCAAATGGCACAGGACATATTTTAGCATTTAATTATTTTCTGTATAAAAGGTTCGACAAGGCATGCTGTGACTGCTGCACTTTGGGTAACAACAGTGTATCGGTGAAACATGGAGCTTTCTTTTTGTCAATTTTTTATTTATTTTTATTTTTATTTTTTATACCTGTTATAATATAAAAAAGGGATAAATAAGGAAAAAGGATAAAAAGGTGTTTGTTTTTTTACATTTTCCCTTTTTTTCCATTTTTTGATTTTGAAATACATTTTTGTTTTTTTATTACTATATGACTTCTTTCCATAATGGTCATTTTAACATAAGGGGATATATATTGTAAGTCACTTGGGTGGGGCAAGAATCTGTGGTTTGGTATGTGATGGTGTTTTTAAAATGATTTATTAATTCATTTTATTGTATTTTTTATTTATTTTACATTCTGTAACATTAAAAGCTTTGGTGGACATATAGCATAATTTTTTATTGCTATTTTATCCTTTAACTTGTGGTGACATATTAGCCTCATTTGCAGGGGAATAAACTCCTCAGAGGCTTTACAAGACTATTAAACCTCACAGTAGAGCTGATCTGGTTCTGCTAAGACCCAACAGCTCATGCAGTTACTTGACCCCAGCAATCACATGATCTCTAAGAACAGAGCAGGCAGTGGCATGCCATTTCCTGCTTTTCATAAACAATCCAGTGATTATGATGGTAAAAAAAAAAAATATCACAGACTTTTTTATGGGGAGCCCTTCTCTCATTAACAGCAGGTTCCCGAGACAGACGAATGTAAAAACTTCACATTACTTCATTTTAATACTGTATGGAGCGGGCGCTTTGTACAGTATTAGAATGTATTGGCTCTGATGAGCCAAAGTTATAACTTCACAAAATTAATTTCTACTGTAAAAAAACCTTTGTACCGAACTCGGGCTTGGTTCCAAGGTACCAGTTCGGAACCAATACATTCTAATACTGTACGGAGTGCCCACTCCGTACAGTATTAAAACAAAGTTTAATGCGAAACAACTTCGGATGATGCATCCAAAGTCGACTCGCTCATCCCTATATATATAGTCATGGGTAGCCTGCAAGTGGTTAAATCAGTATAGATTAGAATCACAGAAACAGAAATGCTGAAAGGGGTTCTCCAGGAATTATTTAAAATGGACACCAGCAACCTGTCCTATAATGTGAGAAGGACTGGTTGCCACCACTTTCAGAGCTGCTTGAAGGAGTGAGGGGCGGGCCTGACTATTGTAGGGATTTCCAAAATAGTAGCCTTCATATAAATACACAGTAGCCTTTTCGTGGTGGAAATCAAAGTAATAAATGTCTTTTATTGTTGGCACACCACAATTCAACAGGCAGTAGTGATCAGCTTACTTCAGCCGACACTTAAAGAAAAACAATTCAGTCTCGAATCTGAACAAATCACATAAGAAGTTTTAGGGCACAGTACCGTACTCCCTACGCAGTGGATGGGGACCTTGCTTTGTCCTTTGTCTCTCGGCAGAGACACTTCAGTTTTCACTCTGCTCCAAAAACACACAGCTACACAGAGCTCCACCATCAGCCAGGTAATCACACCCCTGACCCTGGTGGCTGACTTTTTGTAAGCCTGTAAAAACCTGGTCTGGACCATGGGGAACAGCCACCCACCCACCCTGCACTTTGGCTGCTCACAGTAAAAGCTGGCCCGGATTACCTTTTAACAGCTATGCTAACTATTAAAGTGTCCATCAGCAACTGCTGCGGACATATGCACTACTGGCTCCTACTTCATCGAGGCCAGGAACCTCCACATATCTTCCATCTATGATGGTCCCTTGTGCTTTTCTACACTATCCACTGCACTGCTCTACAATAGATGATAATGATGTGATCCTACCTATAATAATTCATCATGGCTGAGCAGCATGACAGGAAAACTGACCAATATGTAGTATATGCGAACGTCAGAGCAGAGTTTGTAGTATAGTCATTTCTAGGGATGAGCGAACACCTGGAAGTTCGGGATCGCCGGGTTCAGACAAATTTCAGCTCAAAGTTCGGGTACGGAACTCGAGCTTGACCTGAACTTCACTCCGAAGCCAAACCCCATTGAAGTCAATGGGGACCCAATCTTTGGGGCACTAAAATGCCTGTAAAATAGACATAGTAAGGGTTAGAGGGCTGTAAAAGGAAGCAAAATGGGGGTAGGAGCAGGACAATTGCCCTGCAAACAAATGCAGATAGGGAAATTACTTAAAATAACATAGAATAGAAAAATAAAATAAAAATAATAATCCTGAACTACGAGGCGGAAGTTAAAGTGGAGTAGGAGGTTGAGGAGGCGGTGGACGTAGAGGTGTAGGTGAAAGCGGCGGTGGAAGAGGGAACCAACACAGTTTTTGTTGTTTTTTGTTTGTTTTTCTTTCTTTCTTTTACTTTTTCTTTTTTTAAAGAAATTTGGGAAGGCCCCAAAGCATTAGGAAATAGAAAAGAGAATGCAAAGAAAAAGTGCGCTGATGTATAAGAATGGCTGGGTGTGGCTGGTATACTTGTCTACTCAACACAAGGTACAGACAAGTCCTATGGGATCCATGCCTCATTTTAATGAATGTGAGCTTGTCCACATTGCGCTTGTCTGTGATCACCCCCCCCCTTGCTGTGCTAAACACACGTTCGGAAAATACACTGGCCGCAGGACAGGGCAGCACCTCCAAGGCGTAAAGGGCAAGCTCATGCCATGTGCCCAATTTGGAGACCCAGAAGTTGAATGGGGCAGACCCATCAGTCAGTACATGTAGGCGTGTGCACAAGTACTGTTGCACCATGTTGGTGAAATGCTGCCTCCTGCTAAGACGTTCCATTTCAGCTGGTGGTGCTGGTTGTTGTGGCGTGCTGTCAAAGCTTTTCCACATTTCTGCCATGCTAACTCTCCCTTCTAAGGTGGTGCCTCAGCTGCATTGGTGAATTATTGCTCCTCCTCTGCCTTCGCCTTGTGTTTCCACTGAGTCCCCGCTGTCAGGTGGGAATGCCATCAGCAGCACGTCCACCAGCGTGCGCTTTTATTCGCGCATCTTACGATCACGCTCCAGTGACAGAATTAAGGATGGCACATTGTCCTTGTAGCGGGGATCCAGCAGGGTGGCCACCCAGTAATCAGCACTGGTTAGAATGTGGGCAACTCGGCGGTCGTTGCGCAGGCACTGCAGCATGTAGTCGCTCATGTGTGCCAGGCTGCCCAGAGGCAACGACAAGCAGTCCTCTGTGGGAGGTGTATGATCTGTGTCCTCTGTATCCCTCCAGCCATGCTCCAGTGATGCCCATTAGAGATGGCCTTGCGGTTTGCCCGGCGGTAATTTTGCGGCAAACTTTGCTTGTTCGTGGTTTGCTGAACAGGCAAACATATGGCGATGTCCGCCAGCGCCATATTCTTTGCATTGTGCAGAACTTGACTCATGACACATCCATCAGGTGGGACAGGACAGCAAATTGAGACGTTTCAGCACATGGACACACCCTATACCCTATACATAAACCTGATCTGGCAGCCATTTTACATTCAGTTTTTTGCCAGTGTAGGGAGAGGTTGCTGTGTGGAGCAGGGACAGAATGTTAGGGACACCAAACGCTAGCTAACAGGGCCACAAAAGTCCTTTTAAGGACTGGTATAGGTGTGCTATTAATAAGTGTGACATAAAGAGGGGTCTGATATACTTATAATATGCTTTCTAACATAGAAAGTATATTATAGCACATTTGTATTGTTCAGAAGTTGTGTGCGCTTGGTGCTGCTGAGATACCACACCTATGCAGAGGGACAAATGCTATTGGAATAACTAATTGGAACTGGTGTGATATACCTGTTGCCCCCCCCAAAAAAATTATTAAGGGGTGTGATATACTTATAATATACCTTCTAACATAGAAAGTATATTATAGTGCATTTGTATTGTGCAGCAGTTATGTGTGGTTCTGCTGAGATACCGCAGCTAGATAGAGGGACAAATGCTATTGAAATACGTAATTGCAACAGGTGTGATATACCTGTTGCCCCCCCAAAAAAAACTGATTGAGGGGTGTGATATACTTATAATATTCCTTCTAACATAGAAAGTATATTATAGTACATTTGTATTGTGCGTTTCTGCTGAGATACCGCAGTTAGATAGAGGGACAAACGCTATTGGAATAACTAATTGCATTTGTATTGTGCAGCAGTTATGTGCAGTTCTGCTGAGATACCGCAGCTAGATAGAGGAACAAACGCTATTGAAATACGTAATTGCAACAGGTGTGATATACCTGTTTGCCCGCCCAAAAAAGTCTGATTGAGGGGTGTGATATACCTATAATATACCTTCTAACACAGAAAGTATATTATAGCGCATTTGTATTGTGTGCAGCAGTTGTGTGCGGTTCTACTGAGATACCGCAGCTAGATAGGAGGACAAACACTATTGGAATAAGTAATTGCAACAGGTGTGTTATACCTGTTGCCCCCCCCCAAAAAAAAAAATGATAAAGCGGTGTGATATACCTATAATATGCCTTCTAACATAGAAAGTATATTATAGTGCATTTATATTGTGCAGCAGTTGTGTGCGGTTCTGCTGAGATACTGCAGCTAGATAGAGGGACTAATGCTATTGGAAAAGGTAATTGCAACTGGTGTGATATACCTGTTGCCCCCCAAAAAAAAAACGGATTAAGGGGTGCGATATACCTGCTTCCACAAAATACTGATTGAGCAGTGTGATACACCGGCATCCACAAAATATTTATTGAGGGGTGTGATACACCAGCTTCCACCAAATATTGATTAATAGGTTTGATATACGAGCTTCCAGCAAATACTCATTAATGGGTTCTATATACCTGTTTCCACAAAATACTGATAGAGGGGATTGATATACAGGCTTCCACAAATATAGATTGAGGCCTGCTATGCACCAGCTACCACCAAATATTGATTAAGAGGTTTAATATACCAGCTTCCAGCAAATACTCATTAATGGGTTCTATATAACCGGTTTCCACAAAATACTGATACAGGGTATTGATATACCGGCTTCCACCAAATATTGATTGAGGCCTGCGATACAACGGCTTCCACCAAATATTGATTAAGAGGTTTGATTTAACATCTTCCAGCAAATACTCATTAAGGGGTTCTATATACCTGTTTCCACAAAATAATGATAGAGGGGATTGATATACCGGCTTCCACAAAATATTGATTGAGGCCAGCATTAAACCAGTTTCCATCAAATATTGATTAAGGGGTTTGATTTACCAGCTTCCAGCAAATACTTATTATTGGGTTCTATATACCTGTTTTCACAAAATACCGATACAGGGTATTGATATACTGGCTTCCACAAAATATTCATTGAGGCCTGCAATACAACGGCTTCCACCAAATATTGATTAAGGGGTTTGATTTACCACCATCTTCCAGCAAATACTCATTAGGGGTTCTAAATACCTGTTTCCACAAAATACTGATAGAGGGGATTTATATACCGGCTTCAACAAATACTGCTCTTCTATAGGGACTTTGTCACAGGGTCATTATGAAAATGACAGGCAAAGGAAGAGGCAGGACATTCCGCAGGGGTAATAGGGGTCAGGCAGGTGCAACAGGCTGGAGCCTAAGTGGGTAGTTGGAGAAGGTGTGTGCGATTACGTAAAAAAACACACCAGAGTTGGTTGAGTGGCTTACTCAGCCTTCCGCTTCTGAACCCTCCTTATCCTTTGTATCTGCACCCTCCTCACTCTCTGCTGTGTGCACCCCGAAAGACACCACCACCACCACCATAGCCGCTCCAATCGAGTCAGAGGAATTATTTTCCCTTGCATTCCCAGACCTTACTGATGCACAGTCATTATTGGCATCGGATGAGGAAGAGGAGGTAGCAACGGCCGCCACCCAGCGGTCTGACGACAGAACCCAGATCAGGGTGGTCCCTGCTGTTGCTGCCTACTCCGAGATCTCTAATGTCAGTGGTGGCGAAGGTGATGATGATGACATGTCAATGGATGTCACATGGGTGCCCACAAGAAAGGAAGAGAAGGGGAGTTCAGAGTGAGAGACGGAGCAGTAGATAGAGAGGAGAAGTAGGAGAACCAGTCAGAACTCGCAGTGCACAGGGGGCAAAAATCTGACTGCAAATGTATCTGAAGCGAGACATCCACCATGTACGGTCACACTGTACGGACAATAGTGTTGCCATCTGCAGCCTGTGCTGTCAACGCATACGTTGTGGTAAGCCCAACACTCAACTAGGGACGATCGCCTTAAGAATTTACCTGGCCTCCCATCGCTGTGCCCAGTGGGAACAACACCATCAGAACCCACAAAGCCACACTCCTGGCGCTTCACATCCTGCCTCTTCTCCTTCTCCTCTCTCCTCCCATTTGTCCTCCACTCCACCTTTCACTGTGCCGTCATCGCGATCATCTGGCAAAAGGCAGGCTTCCGTGGCCCAAATGTTCGAACGTAAAAGGTTGATTACACCAGATAACCCTCTTGCCCAACGGCTGACCACTGGCTTGTCGGAACTGCTAGCCCACCAACTACTGCCATATAAACTGGTGGACTTGGAGGTTTTTAGAAAATTTGTTGCCATTGGCACACCGCAATAGAATGTCCCCGGAAGGAGATATTTCTCCCAGAAGGGCATCCCAGAGCTATATGGCCATGTTCAGCGGCAAGTGAATGTATATCTGGCACACACGTTGATGCCAAGTTACATCTGACCACAGACACGTCGTTTAGCAAACATGGGCATGGAAGGTACATAACTTTTACTGCCCACTGGGTGAATCTTCTGATGGCTGTCAAGCATGCAACCCGTGGCACCTGTGTGGATTTGGTGTTACCGCCACAGATTGCATGCATGCCTGACTCTTCTTCTCCTCCTCCTACTCCATCCTCCGTCTCCTCCTCGGCTGACTCCTCCTTTTCCACTGCAACCGCCTCTTCCGCTGCACCCCCAAGCTCCCCAGAACTTATTTGACGTGCCAGGTGAGACATTGCCATGCTGTGCAGCGGCTGTTGTTCCTGGAGGCTAAGAGCCACACCAGTCATGCATTGCTTTCAGCTCTGCGGTCACAGGCTGATCAGTGGCTAACCTCGCTCAATTTGACAGTTGGTAAAGTGGTGTGCAACAACGGTTCCAATCTGCTGAGGACGCTCAAACAGGGCAAAATGACACACGTGCCGTGCATGGCACACATCCAGAGCTTAGTCATGCAGAAATTAGTTGCCAAATACCCAGGGGTCCAGGACGTCTTGTGGCAGGCCTGGAAAATTTCTGGCCATTTTAGAAGATCTTACACGGCCATGGCTTACCTTGCTGACGTTCAGCAGGGACACCACCTGCCCGTCAGACGTCTGATTTGTGACAGCCCGAGGCACTGGAACTCCACCTTGTATATGCTTGATAGGCTGCTCCAGCAGCAACGTGCCGTTAACGACTACCTGTACTTACTATGCAGCAGGACAGGTTCTGGGGAGCTTGGTTTCTTTTCACCACGCCAGTGGCTGTTCATGTGCGATGCATGCATACTTCTGCAGACATTTGATAAGATCGCCAAACTGGTCAGTCGCAGCCAGGGCACCATCATTGACATTGTACCTTACGCCTTTTTTCTCAAGCATGCATTGCGTCATGTCATTCATCAAGCCGTTGAGATGCAGGAGCTGGAATATGAGGAAGTTGCAATGCTGAATGAATTCTCAGGGGGGCTACTCCATCTGAGACAAGGAGTCTGAAGGGGAGACAGATGAGGATGGTGGCTGGGGTGAAGGTGAGGAGGAGCAAGAAGAGCAGGCTTTAAACGTCTCGGGGATCCCTGGTGTTGTCCGTGGCTGGGGGAGACCGAGGACTACATTCTCCTGGGCTATGAGGAGGAGCCAAGGTGCTCCACCGTTTCCAATTTAGTGCAAATGGGGGCCTTCATGCTCTAGTGTTTGAAGAGAGACCCCAGTATAAAAATCATAAAGGGCAAGTACTGGGTGGCAACGCACTTAGACCCCCGGTACAAACACAAAATGGTGGACATGTTACCAGCATGACAGAGGACTAGCAGAATGCAGCATTTCCAGGCCTTGCTGCGAGAAATGCTGCATTCTGCTGTTGCGTGCGATGGCAGAGGAATTTCCACCCACAGTGAAACAGGTGCAGGTATCAATCCTACCGCGCCTGCAAGAAGAGGGCAGTTTGGAGATGTGTTGGTCACTTCGGATGTGAGTTCATTCTTGCAAACAACCCATCGACAGCCGCCCTCCGGATCCAGCCTCAGGGAACGCCTAGTCCGACAGGTGTACGTCTACATCGGGTTAACGGCCGATGTGGACGCTCTGAGAAGCGAGGAAACCCTCGACTACTGGGTGTGCAGGCTTGACCTATGGCCAGAGCTAGCACAATTTGCTATGGAACTCTTGGCTTGCCCCTCGATCCTGTCCGAAAGGATCAGCGCAGCAGGGGGGTTCGTTACCGATAAGCGCACTCGCCTATCTCAGGACAGTGTGGACTACCTCACATTTCTAGAAATGAATGAGGCATTGATCTCAGAGGAATTCAACACCTATGACACGTGTATTTGAATTTCCTCATACCAGCCCACACATATCCGCCACCACCCAGAACAAAGAATGGTCTCTGTCTTATGTAAATACGGTGGCATAAAAGGCATTTTCATGTTTGGGGCCTGTACGCCACTGGCCTTCAGTAAAATTGTTATCCAATGACTGTCTTATATACCTCCAGCCACATAATCATAATGCCTAATTGTTGTGGCCTCGGAGGAATTCAACACCTTTGACGACCACTTGTTTCACCTATTATCATTTGGTGTTTATTCAAGAGGGGGATTTTGTTAGCCATGTTTTCAATCTAATTTTATATTTTTAGTTCTTTTAAACATATGTATTTGACATGTATTTGTACTGGACTACAGTAAAATCGTTATCCAATGACCATCTAATATACCTGCAGCCACATAATCACTTGATCTTTTATGTATGGTGAATGCCCTTTATGTATGGTGAATGCCTAATGTTTGGGGCCTATACTCCAGTGGGCTTCAGTAAAATTTTTATCCATTGACCACATAATGTACCTTGAGCCACATATTTACTTGTTCTTTTATGTCAGGTGAATGCCTAATTTTTAGGGCCCGTACTCCCGTGGCCTAAAATTATTGTGGGAATTTTTGTCATTGATTCCCCACTACTATGTCACTGTCCATGTTGTGGGACTATTTGTGCACTTCTAGTAAGTATTTGGTGGCTGCAAATATGACCTGAAGGTTTTCCAGGTTCGCCTGCCATTAAAGTGAATGGGCCCCGCCGCAAACTTGCAGTTCGTGAACATTTGATTGCTTTTGTGAACCATCCAAGCCAATATTCGGCCATCACTAATATTAAATTAACAACTGCAGAAAATGTTAACGGGATTTTTGTAGGCTGTTGTGTTAAAAAGGATGTGTCATCAGAAAATGACCTATTTAAATCCTGTTTGTGTGTTTATTTATTTTTCTAATTTTTGTTGAGTTCTTCCATGTCACTATCTATACTTTAAAAAATTATATAATCTTGCAATTTTCACACTGGCTACAAGGTCTAATAGCAACAGTTCAGTAAACCCTACTGCATATGGGGCTACCAAGCAGACGGATGGTCATTGCAACGAAGTTGCATCAGCAGAAAAGACTTTGAATTTTCACAGCAGTATCAGAATTGGACCTCCACTGATTCAAAAGAGTTGCCTTCTCAAATGAGTCATGTTTTCTGCTTCATCAAACAGATGGATGTTGCTGTGTAAAGTGAGAAACAACATAAAGCAAACACCCTGCAACCATTGTTGGCAGAACTCAATCTGGTAGTGGCAGCATTATGGTCTGGGAAATGTTTCCATGGCATTCTCAACTCATTTGGGTATGAATCCATCCTTGCAGAGCAAGTACACCAAAACATGCTGTTTGTCTTCCCTAAGGCAGATGGGATCTTCCAGTAAGAAAAGGTGACATTTCACACAGCTAGACATGTCCGAACTGATTGGAAGACCATGATCAAGATATTTGAAGTGCCACCCTGGCCCCCTGATTCCCCAGACTTGATCCCAATTAAGCATCTGTGGGGCCAGCTTGATTGTTGTGTTCGCTCGGTGGATATTCCTCCACATTCCCTCAAACAGCTGTGGGATGCACTGCAGTCAGCATGGTTCTAGACACAGTCTCTTTGATCCATGGATACTCTGGATGTGGTATTTTTTCTGAGGATTTCCCATAGACTTCTGTATAGGAAAAAAAAGTCTGAAAAATGCAAGGAAAACATTGTTTAACTAAACAATTTCATCTGAAATTCCTGTAAAAATGCATATATTTTGTGGAATCTTTAACCCCTTGTACCCCAGTCCATGTTTTCACCTTCCTGCCCAGGCCATTTTTTGCAAATCTGACATGTGTCAATTTATGTGGCAATAACTTTGGAACGCTTTTACTTATCCAAGCCATTCTGAGATTGTTTTCTCGTGACACATTGTACTTCATGACATTCATAATTTTTTGTCAATATAGCACTAGGGATGAACGAACTCGAACTGTATAGTTCGGGTTCGTACCGAATTTTGGGGTGTCCGTGACACGGACCCGAACCCGGACATTTTCGTAAAAGTCCGGGTTCGGGTTCGGTGTTCGTCGCTTTCTTGGCGCTTTTGTGACGCTTTCTTGGCGCTTTTTGAAAGGCTGCAAAGCAGCCAATAAACAAGCGTCATACTACTTGCCCCAAGAGGCCGTCACAGCCATGCCTACTATTGGCATGGCTGTGATTGGCCAGAGCACCATGTGACCCAGCCTCTATTTAAGCTGGAGTCACATAGCGCCGCCCGTCACTCTGCTCTGATTAGCGTAGGGAGAGGTTGCGGCTGCGACAGTAGGGCGAGATTAGGCTGATTAACTCCTCCAAAGCACTTGATTAATTGATCGATCTGCAGCTGTGGATCATTGAGCTGCTGATTGCTCACTGTTTTTAGGCTGCCCAGACCGTTTGTCAGTCACTTTTTTCTGGGGTGATCGGCGGCCATTTTGTGTCTTGTGCGGTGCTGCGACCAAGTGCATCCAAGCTGCGACCAAGTGCGTTTAACCCTCAATGGTGTGGTTGTTTTTTGGCTAAAGCCTACATCAGGGTGAAGCTGTCACACCAAGTGCATTTAACCAGCAATAGTCTGTTTATTTTTTGGCCATATACTACATCAGGGGCAAGCTGCGCCTGTCACCAAGTGCATTTAACCCTCAATGGTGTGGTTGTTTTTTGGCTAAAGCCTACATCAGGGTGAAGCTGTCACACCAAGTGCATTTAACCAGCAATAGTCTGTTCATTTTTTGGCCATATACTAAATCAGGGGCAAGCTGCGCCCGTCACCAAGTGCATTTAACCAGCAATAGTCTGTTCATTTTTTGGCCATATACTACATCAGGGGCAAGCTGCGCCCGTCACCAAGTGCATTTAACCCTCAGTAGTGTGGTTGGTCAAGCTGTGACACCAAGTGCATTTAACCAGCAATAGTCTGTTCATTTTTTGGCCATATACTACATCAGGGGCAAGCTGCGCCCGTCACCAAGTGCATTTAACCCTCAGTAGTGTGGTTGGTCAAGCTGTCACACCAAGTGCATTTAACCAGCAATAGTCTGTTCATTTTTTGGCCATATACTACATCAGGGGCAAGCTGCGCCTGTCACCAAATGCATTTAACCCTCAATGGTGTGGTTGTTTTTTGGCTAAAGCCTACATCAGGGTGAAGCTGTCACACCAAGTGCATTTAACCAGCAATTGTCTGTTCATTTTTTGGCCATATACTAAATCAGGGGCAAGCTGCGCCCGTCACCAAGTGCATTTACCCAGCAATAGTCTGTTCATTTTTTGGCCATATACTACATCAGGGGCAAGCTGCGCCTGTCACCAAATGCATTTAACCCTCAATGGTGTGGTTGTTTTTTGGCTAAAGCCTACATCAGGGTGAAGCTGTCACACCAAGTGCATTTAACCAGCAATTGTCTGTTCATTTTTTGGCCATATACTACATCAGGGGCAAGCTGCGCCTGTCACCAAGTGCATTTAACCTCAATGGTGTGGTTGTTTTTTGGCTAAAGCCTACATCAGGGTGAAGCTGTCACACCAAGTGCATTTAACCAGCAATTGTCTGTTCATTTTTTGGCCATATATATACTACATCAGGGGCAAGCTGCGCCCGTCACCAAGTGCATTTAACCCTCAGTAGTGTGGTTGGTCAAGCTGTCACACCAAGTGCATTTAACCAGCAATAGTGTGGTTATTTTTTGGCCATATCCCAGTCTAATTCTGTCACTAAATACATACCGGTCACCCAGCGCCTAAATACTAGGCCTCAAATTTATATCCCGCTAAATCTGTCGTTACCGCTGTCCTGTTGTGGCTGGGCAAGTTATTTAGTGTTCGTCAAAGCACATTTTTTGTTCAGGGTTGAAATACAATTCCCAATTTAGCAATTTCATAATTTAGTGGTTTCTGCTATATCAGAGCTATTTGAAATCTATCCCTAAAAGGGTATATAATATTCAAGGTGCACATAGGGTCATTCAGAATAACTTCACACACACGCTACTGTGCATTTCCAAGTCTAATTCTGTTAGTAAATCCATACCGGTCACCCAGCACCTAAATACTAGGCCTCAAATTTATATCCCGCTAAATCTCTCGTTACCGCTGTCCTGTTGTGGCTGGGAAAGTTATTTAGTGTCCGTCAAAGCACATTTTTTGTTCTGGGTTGAAATACAATTCCCAATTTAGCAATTTCATAATTTAGTGGTTTCTGCTATATCAGAGCTATTTGAAATCTATCCCTAAAAGGGTATATAATATTCAAGGTGCACATAGGGTCATTCAGAATAACTTCACACACACGCTACTGTGCATTTCCAAGTCTAATTCTGTTAGTAAATCCATACCGGTCACCCAGCGCCTAAATACTAGGCCTCAAATTTATATCCCGCTAAATCTCTCGTAACCGCTGTCCTGTTGTGGCTGGGAAAGTTATTTAGTGTCCGTCAAAGCACATTTTTTGTTCTGGGTTGAAATACAATTCCCAATTTAGCAATTTCATAATTTAGTGGTTTCTGCTATATCAGAGCTATTTGAAATCTATCCCTAAAAGGGTATATAATATTCAAGGTGCACATAGGGTCATTCAGAATAACTTCACACACACGCTACTGTGCATTTCCAAGTCTAATTCTGTTAGTAAATCCATACCGGTCACCCAGCGCCTAAATACTAGGCCTCAAATTTATATCCCGCTAAATCTCTCGTTACCGCTGTCCTGTTGTGGCTGGGAAAGTTATTTAGTGTCCGTCAAAGCACATTTTTTGTTCTGGGTTGAAATACAATTCCCAATTTAGCAATTTCATAATTTAGTGGTTTCTGCTATATCAGAGCTATTTGAAATCTATCCCTAAAAGGGTATATAATATTCAAGGTGCACATAGGGTCATTCAGAATAACTTCACACACACGCTACTGTGCATTTCCAAGTCTAATTCTGTCACTAAATCCATACCGGTCACCCAGCGCCTAAATACTAGGCCTCAAATTTATATCCCGCTGAATTTGAATACAATACATTGGGCCAAATAATATTTTTGTTGTTGTGGTGAACCATAACAATGAGGAAAACTTCTAGTAAGGGACGCGGACGTGGACATGGTCGTGGTGGTGTTAGTGGACCCTCTGGTGCTGGGAGAGGACGTGGCCGTTCTGCCACATCCACACGTCCTAGTGTACCAACTACCTCAGGTCCCAGTAGCCGCCAGAATTTACAGCGGTATATGGTGGGGCCCAATGCCGTTCTAAGGATGGTAAGGCCTGAGCAGGTACAGGCATTAGTCAATTGGGTGGCCGACAGTGGATCCAGCACGTTCACATTATCTCCCACCCAGTCTTCTGCAGAAAGCGCACAGATGGCGCCTGAAAACCAACCCCATCAGTCTGTCACATCACCCCCATGCATACCAGGGAAACTGTCTCAGCCTCAAGTTATGCAGCAGTCTCTTATGCTGTTTGAAGACTCCGCTGGCAGGGTTTCCCAAGGGCATCCACCTAGCCCTTCCCCAGCGGTGAAAGACATAGAATGCACTGACGCACAACCACTTATGTTTCCTGATGATGAGGACATGGGAATACCACCTCAGCATGTCTCTGATGATGACGAAACACAGGTGCCAACTGCTGCGTCTTTCTGCAGTGTGCAGACTGAACAGGAGGTCAGGGATCAAGACTGGGTGGAAGATGATGCAGGGGACGATGAGGTCCTAGACCCCACATGGAATGAAGGTCGTGCCACTGACTTTCACAGTTCGGAGGAAGAGGCAGTGGTGAGACCGAGCCAACAGCGTAGCAAAAGAGGGAGCAGTGGGCAAAAGCAGAACACCCGCCGCCAAGAGACTCCGCCTGCTACTGACCGCCGCCATCTGGGACCGAGCACCCCAAAGGCAGCTTCAAGGAGTTCCTTGGCATGGCACTTCTTCAAACAATGTGCTGACGACAAGACCCGAGTGGTTTGCACGCTGTGCCATCAGAGCCTGAAGCGAGGCATTAACGTTCTGAACCTGAGCACAACCTGCATGACCAGGCACCTGCATGCAAAGCATGAACTGCAGTGGAGTAAACACCTTAAAACCAAGGAAGTCACTCAGGCTCCCCCTGCTACCTCTTCTGCTGCTGCCGCCTCGGCCTCTTCTGCTGCTGCCGCCTCGGCTTCTTCCTCCGCCTCTGGAGGAACGTTGGCACCTGCCGCCCAGCAAACAGGGGATGTACCACCAACACCACCACCACCTCTGTCACCAAGCGTCTCAACCATGTCACACGGCAGCGTTCAGCTCTCCATCTCACAAACATTTGAGAGAAAGCGTAAATTCCCACCTAGCCACCCTCGATCCCTGGCCCTGAATGCCAGCATTTCTAAACTACTGGCCTATGAAATGCTGTCATTTAGGCTGGTGGACACAGACAGCTTCAAACAGCTCATGTCGCTTGCTGTCCCACAGTATGTTGTTCCCAGCCGCCACTACTTCTCCAAGAGAGCCTTCCCTGCACAACCAAGTATCCGATAAAATCAAGTGTGCACTGCGCATCGCCATCTGTAGCAAGGTCCACCTAACCACAGATACGTGGACCAGTAAGCACGGCCAGGGACGCTATATCTCCCTAACTGCACACTGGGTAAATGTAGTGGCAGCTGGGCCCCAGGCGGAGAGCTGTTTGGCGCACGTCCTTCCGCCGCCAAGGATCGCAGGGCAACATTCTTTGCCTCCTGTTGCCACCTCCTCCTTCTCGGCTTCCTCCTCCTCTTCTTCCACCTGCTCATCCAGTCAGCCACACACCTTCACCACCAACTTCAGCACAGCCCGGGGTAAACGTCAGCAGGCCATTCTGAAACTCATATGTTTGGGGGACAGGCCCCACACCGCACAGGAGTTGTGGCGGGGTATAGAACAACAGACCGACGAGTGGTTGCTGCCGGTGAGCCTCAAGCCCGGCCTGGTGGTGTGTGATAATGGGCGAAATCTCGTTGCAGCTCTGGGACTAGCCAATTTGACGCACATCCCTTGCTTGGCGCATGTGCTGAATTTGGTGGTGCAGAAGTTCATTCACAACTACCCCGACATGTCAGAGCTGCTGCATAAAGTGCGGGCCATCTGTTCGCGCTTCCGGCGTTCACATCCTGCTGCTGCTCGCCTGTCTGCGCTACAGCGTATCTTCGGCCTTCCCGCTCACCGCCTCATATGCGACGTGCCCACCAGGTGGAACTCCACCTTGCACATGCTGGACAGACTGTGCGAGCAGCAGCAGGCCATAGTGGAGTTTCAGCTGCAGCACGCACGGGTCAGTCGCACTACAGAACAGCACCACTTCACCACCAATGACTGGGCCTCCATGCGAGACCTGTGTGCCCTGTTGCGCTGTTTCGAGTACTCCACCAACATGGCTAGTGGCGATGACGCCGTTATCAGCGTTACAATAGCACTTCTATGTCTCCTTGAGAAAACACTTAGGGCGATGATGGAAGAGGAGGTGGCCCAGGAGGAGGAGGAGGAGGAGGAAGAGGGGTCATTTTTAGCACTTTCAGGCCAGTCTCTTCGAAGTGACTCAGAGGGAGGTTTTTGGCAACAGCAGAGGCCAGGTACAAATGTGGCCAGCCAGGGCCCACTACTGGAGGACGAGGAGGACGAGGATGAGGAGGAGGTGGAGGAGGATGAGGATGAAGCATGGTCACAGCGGGGTGGCACCCAACGCAGCTCGGGTCCATCACTGGTGCGTGGCTGGGGGGAAAGGCAGGACGATGACGATACGCCTCCCACAGAGGACAGCTTGTCCTTACCCCTGGGCAGCCTGGCACACATGAGCAACTACAAGCTGCAGTGCCTGCGCAACGACAGCAGAGTTGCCCACATTTTAACCTGTGCGGACTACTGGGTTGCCACCCTGCTGGATCCACGCTACAAAGACAATGTGCCCACCTTACTTCCTGCACTGGAGCGTGATAGGAAGATGCGCGAGTACAAGCGCACGTTGGTAGACGCGCTACTGAGAGCATTCCCAAATTTCACAGGGGAACAAGTGGAAGCCCAAGGCCAAGGCAGAGGAGGAGCAAGAGGTCGCCAAGGCAGCTGTGTCACGGCCAGCTCCTCTGAGGGCAGGGTTAGCATGGCAGAGATGTGGAAAACTTTTGTCAACACGCCACAGCTAACTGCACCACCACCTGATACGCAACGTGTTAGCAGGAGGCAACATTTCACTAACATGGTGGAACAGTACATGTGCACACCCCTCCACGTACTGACTGATGGTTCGGCCCCATTCAACTTCTGGGTCTCTAAATTGCCCACGTGGCCAGAGCTAGCCTTTTATGCCTTGGAGGTGCTGGCCTGCCCGGCGGCCAGCGTTTTGTCTGAACGTGTATTCAGCACGGCAGGGGGCGTCATTACAGACAAACGCAGCCGCCTGTCTACAGCCAATGTGGACAAGCTGACGTTCATAAAAATGAACCAGGCATGGATCCCACAGGATCTGTCCGTCCTTGTCCAGATTAGACATTAACTACCTCCCCTTAACCATATATTATTGGACTCCAGGGCACTTCCTCATTCAATCCTATTTTTATTTTCATTTTACCATTATATTGCAAGGCTACCCAAAGTTGAATGAACCTCTCCTCTGTCTGGGTGCCGGGGCCTAAATATATGCCAATGGACTGTTCCAATGTTGGGTGACGTGAAGCCTGATTCTCTGCTATGACATGCAGACTGATTCTCTGCTGACATGAAGCCAGATCCTCTGTTACGGGACCTCTCTCCTCTGCCTGGGTGCTGGGCCCAAATTTATGACAATGGACTGTTGCAGTGGTGGGTGACGTGAAGCCTGATTCCCTGCTATGACATGAAGACTGATTCTCTGCTGACATGAAGCCAGATTGTCTGTTACGGGACCTCTCTCCTCTGCCTGGGTGCTGGGCCTAAATATATGCCAATGGACTGTTGCAGTGGTGGCTGACGTGAAACCTCATTCTCTGCTATGACATGCAGACTAATTCTCTGCTGACATGAAGCCAGATTGTCTGTTACGGGACCTCTCTCCTCTGCCTGGGTGCTGGGCCTAAATATATGCCAATGGACTGTTGCAGTGGTGGCTGACGTGAAGCCTCATTTTCTGCTATGACATGCAGACTAATTCTCTGCTGACATGAAGCCAGATTGTCTGTTACGGGACCTCTCTCCTCTGCCTGGGTGCTGGGCCTAAATTTATGACAATGGACTGTTGCAGTGGTGGGTGACGTGAAGCCTGATTCTCTGCTATGACATGCAGACTGATTCTCTGCTGACATGAAGCCAGATCCTCTGTTACGGGACCTCTCTCCTCTGCCTGGGTGCTGGGCCTAAATATATGCCAATGGACTGTTGCAGTGGTGGCTGACGTGAAGCCTCATTCTCTGCTATGACATGCAGACTGATTCTCTGCTGACATGAAGCCAGATCCTCTGTTACGGGACCTCTCTCCTCTGCCTGGGTGCTGGGCCTAAATATATGCCAATGGACTGTTGCAGTGGTGGCTGACGTGAAGCCTCATTCTCTGCTATGACATGCAGACTAATTCTCTGCTGACATGAAGCCAGATTGTCTGTTACGGGACCTCTCTCCTCTGCCTGGGTGCTGGGCCTAAATATATGCCAATGGACTGTTGCAGTGGTGGCTGACGTGAAGCCTCATTCTCTGCTATGACATGCAGACTAATTCTCTGCTGACATGAAGCCAGATTGTCTGTTACGGGACCTCTCTCCTCTGCCTGGGTGCTGGGCCTAAATATATGCCAATGGACTGTTGCAGTGGTGGCTGACGTGAAGCCTGATTCTCTGCTATGATATGAAGACTGATTCTCTGCTGACATGAAGCCAGATTGTCTGTTACGGGACCTCTCTCCTCTGCCTGGGTGTGGGCCTAAATATATGCCAATGGACTGTTGCAGTGGTGGCTGACGTGAAGCCTCATTCTCTGCTATGACATGCAGACTAATTCTCTGCTGACATGAAGCCAGATTGTCTGTTACGGGACCTCTCTCCTCTGCCTGGGTGCTGGGCCTAAATTTATGACAATGGACTGTTGCAGTGGTGGGTGACGTGAAGCCTGATTCTCTGCTATGACATGCAGACTGATTCTCTGCTGACATGAAGCCAGATCCTCTGTTATGGGACCTCTCTCCTCTGCCTGGGTGCCGGGGCCTAAATATCTGAGAATGGACTGTTCCAGTGGTGGGTGTTGGGAAGCCAGATTCTCTGCTATGGGACCTCTCTCCAATTGATTTTGGTTATTTTTTATTTATTAAATTTTTATTTTAATTCATTTCCCTATCCACATTTGTTTGCAGGGGATTTACCTACATGTTGCTGCCTTTTGCAGCCCTCTAGCCCTTTCCTGGGCTGTTTTACAGCCGTTTTAGTGCCGAAAAGTTCGGGTCCCCATTGACTTCAATGGGGTTCGGGTTCGGGACGAAGTTCGGATCGGGTTCGGATCCCGAACCCGAACATTTCCGGGAAGTTCGGCCGAACTTCTCGAACCCGAACATCCAGGTGTTCGCTCAACTCTATATAGCACCTTTAGTCATGAAAAAATCCCAAATTTGCAAAAAATTTTAAAAATTAGCATTTATCAAAATTTCAATTTCTCTGCTTTTATAAACAGAAAGTGATACCTCATAAAATATTTATTACTTAACATTCCCCATATATCTACTTTATGTTGACATCATTTTGTAAATGTCATTTTATTTTTTGGGGACGTTAGAAGGCTTAGAATTTTATAAGCAATTCTAAAAAAAATTTAAAACATTTCCAAAACCCAATTTTAAAGGACCAGTTCAGGTCTGAAGTCACTTTGTGGATCTTACATAATAGAAACTTCCCATACATGACCCCATTGTAGAAACTACACCCCTCAAGTTACTCAAAACTGATTTTACAAACTTTGTTAACCCTTTAGATGTTCCACAAGAATTAAAGGAAAATGGAGATAAAATGTCCAGATTTTACTTTTTGGTAGATTTTCCATTTTAATCAATTTAACACATTGAGGGTTAACAGCCAAACAAAACTCAATATTTATTACCCTGATTCTGCGGTTTACAGAACACCCCCACATGTAGTTGTAAACTGATGTAAGGGCGCACGGCAGGGCGCAGAAGAAAAGGACTGCTGCATGGTTTTTGGAATGCAGATTTTGCTAGACTGGTTTTTAGACACCCTTGTCCCATTTGAAGCCCCCCTGATGCATCTCTACAGTAGAAACTTGCAAAATTGACCCCATTTTGGAAACTAGGGGATAAGGTGACAGTTTTATTGGTATTTTTTGGGGTACATATGATTTTTAATCGCTCTATATTATGTTTTTTTGTAAAGCAAGGTAACCAAAAAATGGCTGTTTTGGCACAGTTTTTTTTTCTTACAACGTTCATCTGACAGGTTAGATCATGTGCTATTTTTATAGAGCAGGTTGTTACGGATGTGGTGATTTTACATTATAAAGGTTTTTTTTTTATATATATATATATATATATGTTTTTGTGTCTCCATTATCTTTCTGTCAACTGTCTTGTGCAGGGGCTCATTTTTTGCAGGAAGAGTTGACTTTTTTTTGGTACCATTTTTGGGTACATTTGATTTTTTGATTATTCATTATTACACTTTATGACGCAAGGTGACCAAAACAATTGGTTGTTTTGGCACATTTTTTTTTACAGCCTTTACCTGAGGGCTTAGGTTATGCGATATTTTTAAAGAGCAGGACGTGACAATATCTAATATGTATACTTTTTCTTATTTATTTAAGTCTTACACAATAATAGCATTTTTTTAACAAAAAATTGTTTTAGTGTCTCTATAGTCTGAGAGCCATAGCTTTTTTATATTTTGACAAATTGTCTTAGGA
This sequence comes from Bufo gargarizans, assembly GCF_014858855.1. Lineage (NCBI taxonomy): Eukaryota > Metazoa > Chordata > Amphibia > Anura > Bufonidae > Bufo > Bufo gargarizans. Next base: position 66,487,460 of record NC_058084.1, on the reverse strand, counting down.
AAGGGCTCATTTTTTGAGGGATGAGATGACAATTTGATTAGTTCTATTTTGGGGGTGTCACGAACTATGGATCCGACCGCTCCGGATCCCACAGCTGTGACGTAGTGGTCTGTGACGGAGTCTGCGCACACACAGAGACCTCACGTGACCGGGGTATTACCATTCGGCTAACACCCCCCCACTACACTTCGGTAACTGCCACCACGTGGGTTCCCGGTCCACGAGCCGACTATCCGGGTAATTCACTATCACACAGATCAGTGGATGAACCGGATATCACTTACTGACCAACCGCAGTCAATCACCCCCAGCTACAATTCCTAAATGCAATTTAACTAACTACCTGGTAACGTCTCTTCAAAGGCAAGGTACGTTGTTCAGCAGCTTAGAATATGGAAGACTTGGCTATTTAGATTTTATAATCTTTAATAAGCGGTAAAAAGCAGTGCATACAAGTCTAATGAAAATGACTATAAATCTACAGAATAATAATAACAATATAAATAATCACGACAGTTCAAATGAAAGGGAAAAAGATGAAAGAATACTTAGTTTCTCTGGAGGGTTTCAGATGGTCGTTCATATGTCCTTTTTGAATCCTTGCAAACCCCTTTTCAGTATGTATCAGGGGAGACCCTCAAAGTTCTTCTGATACAGGGATATGCCGTCAATGTCCAATTAAGTGTCTGGTGATGTTCCATGGGTCTCTCTCCTCTGTCCTTGTGCATGGATTTTTATGAACTCTGCCATGGGCAGGAGACTTACTCCTGTCAGCCAATGGCAGCAGAGTGACTGTCAATCCTAGGGATTGGCCTCCAAGTGTTTTATGACCCCATCAAAGTTCAGTTCCTACAATGAGGATTATACTTAAGCTCGTATCTCCTGATACATCGGCATATTTTTATACAGAATACATATTTGCGATCCTTATTTATTTACCTACAGAATGAGACCACACACTGGTAATGCTGGGACCTGTAGTTCTTCTACCACCCATAGGTCAGCTACAGAATCACATCCTCTAGTCATATTTGATACCCAATTAACCACAATACTCTGTAGAGCCTGGATCTGGTGTCAGAAAGGGCATAAGTTGATTCATAAATGAAATATGAAAGTGGACTGGTTTTATGCCCAGAGCTAATTAAGGGCTATTAGCTCTCCTCAAACCAGACCTGGAAATTAATGACGTCACGCTCCAGCCAGGCTTGACAGCGAGCTGATCTTGGACAGGATGAGCTGGGCCTGGTGTAGCTTTTATGACCTTTTATTGCTGGCCTTACAGAGTAGTGGTAATAAAAGTGTCCATCTATATCATAGGCGACCCAGGCTTCAGAGAGATGAGAGTTCACAGCTTTTTACATAGGCCAGAAGCATATAAGATGGCTACCCAGAGGAATTATGTATGTATGCCGGCACACCTCCCTCTTTTAAAAGGTTGCCTGGGGAAATGGCCACAAGCCTATTCCACAGCAACCCAGCCATCTCCGGTCGATTCTCCCTGCCGCGACAACCCGTCGGCATTTCCATGTAAACTACCTTTTCTGTGCTGCACGGTGAAGTTGTACTGCTGCAAAATCAGGCTCCATCTCAGCAGTTTCGCATTGTCTCCTGCGAGACGTGCCAACCAGCTGAGGGGATTGTGATCAGTGATCACTGTGAAATTGCGTCCATACAGGTAGTGTTGTAGCTTTTGCAGGGACCACACAATAGCTAAACACTCCTTCTCTATTGTGGAGTAGCTGGTCTCCCTGGCCAGTAACTTACGGCTCAGGTATAGTACAGGATGCTCCTCCCCGGCCTGGTTCACCTGACTCAGGACTGCACCCAGACCAAAGGCGGAAGCATCCGTGTGGACCACAAACTTCCGAGTGAAATCTGGGGCCTGAAGCACAGGAGCACTGGCTAGTGCATCCTTCAGGGCCTGGAAGCCTTGCTCGCATTCCGGCGTCCATGACACCATCCTGGGCAGCTTCTTCTTGGTCAAGTCTGTCAGAGGCTTGGCCAGGGCGCTATAGTTCGGGATGAACTTCCTATAGTACCCGGCCGTTCCCAAGAAAGACATGACCTGCTTCTTGGTGAGAGGTGTTGGCCATCTCGTAATGGCTTTCACCTTCTCTATTTCAGGCCTCAGTGTGCCTCCTCCTACTCTGTGGCCTAAGTAAGTGACCTCATTCATGCCCAGCTGGCACTTGCTAGGCTTAACAGTTAGTCCAGCCGCAGCAAGTTTGTCCAGTACTTGCGACAGGTGCACCAGATGCTCCTTCCACGTGGGGCTATACACGGCAATGTCGTCTAAATAGGCGACAGCACATTCTTCTAGTCCTTCCAGCAAGTCATTCACAAGCCTTTGAAAGGTGGCTGGCGCATTCTTCATCCCAAACGGCATTACAGTAAATTCGTATAAGCCGAAAGGGGTGATGAAGGCCGACTTCTCCTGAGCCTCCGAGGTCAGGGGAATCTGCCAATACCCCCTGCTCAGGTCCATGATTGTCAGGTAGCTGGCTCCTGCCAACTTATCTAACAGTTCATCAATCCTGGGCATGGGGTAAGCATCCGAGGTTGTGATGGCATTCAGTTTCCGATAATCCACACAGAACCTGGTTGTCTGATCTTTCTTCGGGACCAGAACCACCGGTGAGGCCCAAGCGCTGTGGGATTTCTGAATGACCCCGAGCTGCTTCATCTCCTCGATCTCCCTCCTGAGGTCTGCCTGGACCTCCAGTGAGACACGGTAGGCGGACTGCTTGGTGGGAGCATGGGTACCTGTGTCCACATGATGGACTGCAAGGTGTGTTCTCCCGGGTTTCCCTGTAAAAGTGTCACGGTGAGCCGTCAACACTTCTAAGAGCTGAGATCTCTGCTGGGACGAGAGTTGAGGGTTGAGGGTTAAGTCCACCTCCAACTCTCGAGTGTCAGCTAGCAGATCTAGTAGGGGGTCGGCCTCCTCCCTTTCGGGCAGGCTGCAAACCGGCATAACATGTGGCGTTCTCTCGTGATGCTCCTTGAGCATGTTGACGTGAAACGTCTTCTGTCTCCTACCTCCCTCTCCAAGGCCCACCACATAATTTACCTTACTCAGACATTTGACAATGGGGTACGGCCCTTCCCATGCAGCTTGCAGTTTGTTTTGCCGCATTGGCAGCAGGACATAGACCTTCTGCCCCTCCTGGTAGATTCTCTCTCGGGCAGTGCGGTTATACCACTGCTTCTGTTTGCTTTGGGCCTGCACCATATTCTCCTGTACCAGACCTACCAGCGACTCCATTTTGTCTCGGAACCTGAGGACATAGTCTACTACAGAGACTTCAGTTCCGGCAACCCTGCCTTCCCAAGACTCTCTGATTAGGTCTAGGGGACCTCTTACTCGTCGACCATACAGGAGTTCGAAGGGCGAAAACCCGGTTGACTCCTGGGGAACCTCTCTGTAGGCAAATAGCAGGTGATGGTAGATATCGTTCCCAGTCCTTCCCTTGCGCCTCCACGAACGTCTTCAGCATCTGCTTCAACGTCCCGTTGAAGCGCTCACAGAGGCCGTTTGTTTGTGGGTGGTAAGGGCTGGCTACGATATGGTTCACCTGTATTTTCCTACAGAGCCCCTGCATTAGTTCAGACATGAACTGAGGTCCTTGGTCGCTGAGAAGCTCAGCTGGGAACCCCACTCTCGTGAAGATCCCCAGCAGGGCGTCTGCAACCTTGTCCGCCCTAATGGAGGATAACGCCACTGCTTCCGGGTAGCGCGTCGCGTAATCCACCAGGGTTAATATGAACCGTTTACCCGAACTGCTGGGGATGGCCAGGGGACCAATGATGTCCACGGCCACCCTCCTGAAGGGTTCATCAATTATTGGTAAGGGATTCAATGGAGCTCGGTGACGGTCTCCTGCTTTGCCAACTCGCTGACAGGTGTCGCAGGACCTGCAGTACTTGGCGACATCTGCCCCGAGGCCAGGCCAGAAAAAATTCTGCATCACCCGGGACTTTGTTTTGGTTATTCCCAGGTGACCAGCTAAGGGGATCTCATGAGCCACTTGCAGTAATTGTTCCCTGAACTGCACAGGTACAATGAGCTGCCTCTTGAGTGGCCCCACCCTACTGTCACTGTGGGAGATGTCCTCCTTATACAGTTTCCCATTGTCCCAACACACTCGGTATTTGCCTCCCTCAGTGGGAGGGCTGGCAGCTAACCCTCTTAGCTGCTCCAAGGTAGGGTCATCTCGCAGGGCCTGCTCAAAGGCGGCACTACAAGTCCCAGCCAGCTGTCCTGTGGCGAACAGGGACAGTGGCTGAGGCTCTGACGCGGTTAAGTCCACTGGGGTCCGAACCGGTGGAAGGGGACACTTCCACTTGCTCTTCCCCAATGGAGCGTTCCGCTGCGGCTTTTGCAGCCCTGCGAGTGACGGGCAACACAGGCACAATAATGTCATCACATTTAACATTTGCACAACTTGAATCAGTTAAACACATGTCCGCTACCTGTGTACATACACCCGCCATCCCCTCTACATCTCCTGTCATAGGAGAACTGCTCCCACACACCCCACCTCCCACCTCCCGAGGTCCATCCCCAAGGTTATCTGATGTTACGCAAACATCCTTGCACAGTACCTCGGTATGTCCAGGGACCTCCATAGGGACGGGTGAGTCCTGTGTGCTTCCAGGGGGCACGTAGCACGAGACCAATCGTCCTAGGTCAGTGCCTAATAAAACATTTGTGGGGATCTCCGCAGAGACTCCCACCTCCCTTACTCCACTCCCAGCCCCCCAATCAAGGAAAACACGAGCTAGGGGAACATTAGGGCTCACCCCCCCAACTCCCGTGATGGTGAGGCTTTTGCCGGGAATAAGGTCTGTGTCATCCACTAGTTCAGGCCGAACGAGTGTGACTTCGGCTCCTGTATCGCGGAAGCCTGTGGTGCATCGGTTGCCCACAGTAACCGACTGTAGGTTGTCTGCGGTGTGTCTTGCAGCTCCATTCACTAACAGCACAGATGATGGGTTGCGGGCAAGCTTGCCAGGGGGTGCTATCTTCTTCTCCGGGCACGAGTGGCTGAGGTGTCCTGGCTTGCCGCACGCATAGCACTTGCGCACGTCTGTCGGTGCTGGCTTGACTCCTTCCGGTCTTTGTGCAGGCCTGTGAAAGGGTCGCTGGACAGGAACCGACAAAGCTGGCCGGGAGGAAGAAGCAGATGAAGAGGTTCCTCCCAGACGGGACAGAGTGTCTTTGAATGCCCGAGTGCTGGGCATGGCGACGTATTCATCGGCTAGCTCAGCCGCCTCTCGCGCACTCTTCGGCTTGTGCTCACATACATATTTTTGCACATCTGTGGGGCAATTGGAGACAAACTGTTCTCGGACCATCAGATCCGCCAGGGACTGCTTGGTGTCCTCTGTGAGGGGATCAGACCACTGTTGGAAGGTGGTCTGCAACTTGCCCAGATGGTCCATAAAAGTATCTCCGGGCCCTCTCCGCAGGGACCGGAACCGTAAACGGTAAGTCTCTGGAGTCAGCTGGTACTTGACCAGAATAGCCTTTTTGATGACCGCGTAACTGGTACGCTCTGCTAATGGTAGTCCGACCAGGGCCTCCATAGCTTTGCCCTTCAGTGCGGACATTAGATGTCCCGCCCACTGTGGCTCTGGTACCTGGTACTGCTGGCATGAGGTTTCAAAAGCATGCAGGAAAAGATCAATGTCACAGTTCTCAGACTCCATCACAGGCAGTTTTGGCTTGACCATCAGGGATGGGCCTGTGGATGTGGCATGCCGGTCGGACCCCTGAAGCTGTACTCGGGCCAGGTCCAGTTCATGCCTGCGGACAGCTTCCCGTTCTGCAGCCTCGCGCTCTGCAGCCTCGAGCTCAGCCTTGCGTTCTGCAGCCTCGAGCTCAGCCTTGCGCTCTGCAGCCTCGAGCTCAGCCTTACGCTCTGCACGACGTGCCTCCAGCAGCCGAAAATATAAGTCCGGGTTACTAAGCATTAGTTGGTCCAGCCCATTTTGGGATGGCATAGAGACAGAGTTATGTCCAGCTAGAGGACTGCAAGCCCCAGCAGGCTGTCCTCCTCCCAGTTCATCATCCTCATTCTGGAAGGGGTCACCTGGCTCAGGGGCCCCAGAGTCTCCTCCATTCTCTGAATCCTGCAGGGATGACTCTTGACTCCTCCGTGCACATAACTCCTGGATAAGGACAGTCTTATTTTTCCCATATACTTGGATGCCTTTGTGCTCACACAGAGCTGTGATATCAGCCACGCTCAGGGCGTCATAATTCACGGATTCGGACATTATTGCCAAATAAAAGATAGGGCAGAAAACAAGAGAGAGGGGAGGGTACTGTCGTGAATTATTATTCTATCAAAACTAATGCACTGTGCTTCGTCTTCCAGAATTTGTCAATCCTTTAGTACAGAGTTATGGACATAACTTCATGCACTAATATTCTAAGCATACAGAATCCCGTAAGCTGCCACCAGAAAAATGTCACGAACTATGGATCCGACCGCTCCGGATCCCACAGCTGTGACGTAGTGGTCTGTGACGGAGTCTGCGCACACACAGAGACCTCACGTGACCGGGGTATTACCATTCGGCTAACACCCCCCCACTACACTTCGGTAACTGCCACCACATGGGTTCCCGGTCCACGAGCCGACTATCCGGGTAATTCACTATCACACAGATCAGTGGATGAACCGGATATCACTTACTGACCAACCGCAGTCAATCACCCCCAACTACAATTCCTAAATGCAATTTAAGTAACTACCTGGTAACGTCTCTTCAAAGGCAAGGTACGTTGTTCAGCAGCTTAGAATATGGAAGACTTGGCTATTTAGATTTTATAATCTTTAATAAGCGGTAAAAAGCAGTGCATACAAGTCTAATGAAAATGACTATAAATCTACAGAATAATAATAACAATATAAATAATCACGACAGTTCAAATGAAAGGGAAAAAGATGAAAGAATACTTAGTTTCTTTGGAGGGTTTCAGATGGTCGTTCATATGTCCTTTTTGAATCCTTGCAAACCCCTTTTCAGTATGTATCAGGGGAGACCCTCAAAGTTCTTCTGATACAGGGATATGCCGTCAATGTCCAATTCAGTGTCTGGTGATGTTCCATGGGTCTCACTCCTCTGTCCTTGTGCATGGATTTTTATGAACTCTGCCATGGGCAAGAGACTTACTCCTGTCAGCCAATGGCAGCAGAGTGACTGTCAATCCTAGGGATTGGCCTCCAAGTGTTTTATGACCCCATCAAAGTTCAGTTCCTACAATGAGGATTATACTTAAGCTCGTATCTCCCTGATACATCGGCATATTTTTATACAGAATACATATTTGCGATCCTTATTTATTTACCTACAGAATGAGACCACACATGGTAATGCTGGGACCTGTAGTTCTTCTACCACCCATAGGTCAGCTACAGAATCACATCCTCTAGTCATATTTGATACCCAATTAACCACAATACTCTGTAGAGCCTGGATCTGGTGTCAGAAAGGGCATAAGTTGATTCATAAATGAAATATGAAAGTGGACTGGTTTTATCCCCAGAGCTAATTAAGGGGCTATTAGCTCTCCTCAAACCAGACCTGGAAATTAATGACGTCACGCTCCAGCCAGGCTTGACAGCGAGCTGATCTTGGACAGGATGAGCTGGGCCTGGTGTAGCTTTTATGACCTTTTATTGCTGGCCTTACAGAGTAGTGGTAATAAAAGTGTCCATCTATATCATAGGCGACCCAGGCTTCAGAGAGATGAGAGTTCACAGCTTTTTACATAGGCCAGAAGCATATAAGATGGCTACCCAGAGGAATTATGTATTTTTTTTTTACGGTGTTCACCTGAGGAGTTAGATTTCACCTGAGGAGTTAGATCATTTTTATAGAGTTGGTTGTTATGGACACAGCGATATCTAACATATCGACTTTTTAATTTATTGATTTCACTTTAACACAATCATAGTTTAGCGTCTCCATTGTCTGAGAGTCATATTTTTTTAAAAATTTTTTGGGTGATTGTCTTAGGTAGGATTTCATTTTTTGCGGAATGAAGTGACGGTTTGATTGGTACTATTTTATGGGGCATACACCTTTTTGATCGCTAGGTGTTGCAATTTTTGTGATTTAAGGTGACGAAATGGCTTTTTTTGGCACTGTTTTTATTTATATTTTTTGCGGTGTTTATCGGACGGGGTGCATCATGTGATATATTTATAGAGCCAGTTATTACGATGTGGCGATATCTAATATGTTTTTGTTTTTATTTTTTTTCTATTTATTAATATAAAGCCAGGGGAAAGGGGCTTTTTTTTTTCTTTTTAAACTTTATTTCTGTCCCACACTGGGACTTTACTTTTGGGGGTCTGATCCCCTCTGCAGTGCATTACAATACATCTCTATTGTAATGCATTGCCTGTTATTGTATTACACTGAGTAATACACTAACAGGTTGCCTAGGAGACCCAGCCTGAGGCTGGATCTCCTGGGCACCCGTAGAGGGCAGGTCCTGATGCCATGCAGGGCATTGGACAGCCTCTGCACGGCATCGGGCTGCCTTCTCACCCATCGGGTCCCCGCCACAGCAGCGCGGGGACTCCATGGGCTCCCTTACTAGTGTTGAGCACAAATATTCGAATAGCAAATTTTTATCGCGAATATCGACACTTTGAGAATTTGCGAATATTTAGAATATAGCGCATTATAAATTCGTTATATCGAATATTCAGCATTTTTTTCCACCTGAACACATTATTCCTCTCTGCTACTTGCTGGTGGGTCAATAAGAAGGAAGCAATGTCAAATTCACAACAATTCTTAGTGCACCAAACAGTAATCTGTAGTCAGACCTGTTAAAATGTGAAGTTGCACGTAGTGCGAAAAAATATTCTATTCACTGCCGATTAGCTCAATCGTACATATTGTACAGCAATGCTGGCAGATACAGCAGGGGCCAGCTATCAGGGACTGCCGGACCCCTGCAGTGATAGGACGTGCACTGCTCTGGTGCCAGTCCGATCATCATGACGTAATAGTACGTAAAAATGCGGGAGCGCACCTGCCGCCATGACATACTATTATGTCATATGTCGGAAGGGGTTCAAAAGCAAAAAATAAAGAAAAAATAGCCATAAAAAATAAAAAAAATAAACACATTATAAGGAAGCACCCTAGGTGGCCTATACATTATGGGATCTGCATCATAGCATGTACTGGCGTAGCCCAGAAAGTACAGTACCTGCAAATTAGTGGTGGTCCACACATCAATTTCACTGATGGACCATACTGTGTAAATGTTTGGTTAGGAAATCTGGTATCTAATGACTTATTTCTGAGTTAGTATGGGGCTTATCCTTCCCCCTTATAAAAGCTTCATAATTTAGGGGTGCTATTCGGTAGGTTGTACTACCTTACTGTTATTTGAAGACGTAATAGATGTCTTAATTTGAGGAGATCTTTTAGTGACAGATTGCCTTTCAACACAAACTGTGACATCTGAACCATGATTCGTCATGATCACTGATTTCATTTGCTTCACAAAAGTATTTCAATAACTTAGAAAGTATTTTTGATCTTATGGTAAGTATAGCTCTAGTCCTTAAATCATTTAAATGCATTGCCATAATAAACCTATTATTACATAATTTATTATTCAATTAATTTTCAGCAAATGCAATATTTATTCAAATTATTCATATTTCAAATTATATACCAATAGGGATGATGCATCCTTGGTCAATGATTGTCATTTCTAACCGAGCAATTATTATTGCCACATTACAATTTAAATTAGCAAATATTCCAAAAGTCTAAATATTTACTTTTGTTTTAATTTTTATTATTTTCCCTATGTTAAGCCTACAATACATGAAAGTACTATAAGCGTTACTGGGGAGTGTACAGTAATTCAAAATATAATATAAAGCTAAATGTTATTATACTGGTAAATTCAATTATAATGATTTCAAGAGAAAAAAAAACTAATTTCAAAATCCCTTTAAGATACCTTTTGCTTAACTCTGTAGCAGCAATAACATAATATAACTTCTGTGTTATACTTTGACACAAAAGCCTATAATTTGATCTTTTCTTTGGTTAGTCTTCGGTATATAGATTTTTATATAATCATTACTCATAATGTTCTGACAGATAATACTATTACCATAGTCCTTTTCTTTCTGTTATTACAAAACTCTTCTGGCTTTGTGAAAATTTTAATTTGTTAAAATGTAATAAAAGAATATCTAAGTTGAGCTATAATTTATGAAAATTCGAGATGTGCTAGTTGGCATTCTTATTATAAGACATCAAAAGTTTTTCATATCCAATGTGTAATTATTAAAAAAATGTACAGGATTTCCTAACTCACACTGTCTTCCAATCATTTGTGTCGATTTGCTCTTTAAAGAGACAAGTAGTATGAAATTTGAATTTTAGTTGCAACAACACCCAAAGGTGCCCAGTGGAGAGGTCGAATATGTTTGCTGTCCTGTTCCTAATTTGTTGAAATTACAAAATCAATACTTTCATATGTGACTTCTGGTCCTATTTTGCTACCATCTGATAAACGCTGCTTTCACTCTTCATTTGTCATGTAGGACACTCACAAATTTGTTGGACTCAATAGCGAGCTGCCTCATCCGTTCAAAATGGGAATTAATATCTAATTCAATATCTAATGTTGTTACAGTAGTAAAAAATATTTTTTCTAATGTTGTAATAGTTTTAACAAATATATGCCAAACATAGCTATATCTTTGATTTGTAAAGGGAATATCGGACCTTATTTTTTTACAACTAAAAATGTATACTAGAACATACAAAGTTTGTGATAGTATAGTTCTTAGTTGTTATTTTCTTGACATGAGTATGGAAAAAGATAATTTTATTTTTTTAAATCAAATAGATAGCAGTTTTGGACATTTGCTTTACAGAAATTACCCAGAGATATAAAAAGTGAGAAAACTACTCATTGACTTATATGGTAGAGTGTGTGAGTTGCTCAAATTGTGCAATTTCCTATGACATTGTGTAAAAGGGAATTTGGAATTCTCCGTTTTTATATAAGTAAATTATATTTATTATGGTGCATTCTTTCTAGAGAAATTACAATAGAATGCTACATTATAAAATGTAATCTAAATTTTATAGAGTGTCCAAAATGTGACGTTATATACAATACTGTTCAGAAGTTGTAGTCAGGTGTGTAAAAATCTCTATTTTATTTGGTCCACTGGCGCTGATCTTTCTTGTGTACTGCGGTATCGTAACAGTACCGCAACGCCTGCTGCTTCAAGGGAACTAAAATCTAATAATGATATACACAATACTGCGCACTACCTCCCCGCGTCCCTCTCCTGCTGGCTCTGCTAGGACGGGATAACCACTCCGTATCCATGTTTTAGATCAAGATTACCTTGTTATTCCGTTCTGCGGCTTCCTCTTTACTCCTATTGCAGATTTTCTTTACAGGATCTACTGTGGATTCGGTGTCTGTTTGTTGGAGCATGCCCCGGTCTGTGGCATAGCTCTGTTTTTCGGTTGCTTGTGCTCACGTGGAGCTACCTAGTGACGTCACTTGTACGAGCTATGGATCACTGTGAGTACCAAAAATACAACGCGTTTCGAACAATAACGTTGTTCTTCATTAGAGAATCTAGAGAATCTCCACAGTTAAGCCTTTTGGTACCCTTGTATCCATATTAAAGATCCATTTTGTTTCAGCTTTAGACATGCTTTTAATGTAATCCCCCTCGTGCATCTATTTTTGCTATTTTTAATCCGAAAAAACATAGATCCCTCAAATGTTGCTTAATGTTTGTCCTTATAACGTCTTGTCAGAGGATGTGCCTCAAATGTCCTCTGAATATTATATACATGTTCTCCCACTCTCTTTTTCAATTGCCTTTTTGTATAGCTAATGTATATTTTATTACAGGGACATTTAATTGCATATATTACTCCACTATGTGTTCTTTAATGTATATTTATATGAACCATCGCTATTCTGTATTTGAAATCGTTTTTTATAGTTGTTTTGTGATTTTTTTGCATCCTATGCATTTTTTACATGGGTAAAAGCCAATTGGTAGCCTTATAGCTATTGTTTTTTTTATTATTTTCTATAGCTGCACCTTTCCTAGTGGATGCCACTAGATTCCTTATATTTACTGCTTTGCGGTATACAAATTTTGGGGCTTCTGGGATATGGTCTCAAATGAACTTATCTTCCTTTAGGATGTCCCAATACCTACTTACTACCTTCCTAAAGTAAAAATTCAAACAGTCTCTGATCTTTGTGGTTACTTATCGGCGCTGCAGATCCACCAAGCGACGTGGGTAAAGTTCACTTCACAGTCAAAGTTCCAATAAATGTTGATCGCGCTGCCTATGAGTGTAGGATTCCAATCCCAGATTATTATCCCAAATGCGCAGTTGTTTCACCTTGTAGCCAAACAATCAGTTTCGAGAGGCTGGTGCACTCACGTACACCTGCACCCTAGAGAGAAGTTATAACACAATAGTGAAGTTCCACCAGGTAATTCCGCATAAAGCAGTTTATTCTACTTACAAAATAGACATAAAAATTCAGCCTTCTAAAATCAATGTATTCTCATCACAGAAAGTCCACCCGACCCGGGTTTCGCCAGTCCAGCTTCGTCAGTAGAAAAATATAAACATATTCATATGTTTTCTTTTTATTATTATCTATTGGATCTTCTAACAGTTGTTGTCTTTTTGTCCTATTTGAAATCTTTGATTTATACATTTTTGTGTATTGTATCCTTTTATTTAGAATTTTTTCAGCATTTTTTCTGCCTCCTTTTCATAATCCTCTGCTGTGGTACAGTTTCTTTTGATATGCAAAAACTGCCTTTTTGGGATGCTTTCAAGCCACTGGGGTAGGTGGGAACTTTCTTTGGCAATAAAGTTGTTTAGATTTATTAAATGTTTTGGTACAGATTTTTTCACTTTCGGTGTAAATGGTCAAATCTAAAAAAAAATCTCTTTCCTGCTATAAGTTGGGGTAAAATCTAAATAAAAGCAATTTTTATTTGTATCTTAAAAAAATTATTTTAATGGTATTTCCCCCCCCCCCTCCTATATAAAAATGACATTGTTGTAAAAATTGGTCAACATACCTAGAGAGGGAACCGGTCAGGCAATCTACGCCTGACAGTATAGGTCTCGCTGAAGGATGTTGAACATTTTTGTGTATTTTTGGGTTGTGATAAAAGGCTGCTATTTTGGGGTGTTTTATCTCAATATATGCTGCTTAATTTTTCTGCAGAATCCCCTGACTTTTGCCTTTCACAACTAACTCTTTTAGTTCTCTTTTGAATTCTTCCCTGGGGTCCCTTTTTAGTTGTTTGTAGACTTTCTCATCGCCTAGTATATTCTGTGCCTCCTTGTCATAATCTACTTTATTCAAAATAACTATACCTCTGCCGTTGTCTGCTGGGCGGATAATTATTTAACTATTTTCCTGAATTTAAATGATGGCCTCTTTCTATATTTTTGTGATGTTACTCATATATTTAGGATTTCTCTGTATTTTTATTTTTATAATATCTCTAGTCACTTGATTCATAAATGTGTTCAGGGCCGTAGAGTATTTTTGTCCTGCTTTGCATAAGAGTGAGCTATTCCTTAACACTTTCCTCAAGTCTATTTTTGTACAGGATTATATTTAGAATTTGGTCTCAAGTCCGTATGTGTATAGATGTCTTCGGGTTCCCTTTCTTTTTCCTTTTTTTTATCTTTTATTTTTATTGTTTTTTTTTATAAAATAATTCTTCAGGGTCAACCGTCTCAGAAATTTTGATATTTCTATGATTGCTTCAAAATTTATTGAAAAAGGTAGTTGGGGCAAATTTGAATCCCTTTTTTAAAATTAGGTTTTCTTCTTTTGTTACTATATGGCTGCTTAAGTAGTAAATTTTTTGCCCCTCACTTCCTTTTTTTTCTTCTTCTTTTACTGTTGTTTTCCGAGATTTTTTTCTTTTTAGTGAGTTTCCCCCCTCTGCATCCCCTTTTATATTTCCCCTTTTTCGGACCTGAAAAAATACTGTTTCATGGTGTCTTTGAATATTTTTTTCTTTGTTTCTTTTTTTTCCTTGGTATTGTTGGCCTCTTTTGCCTCTGTTTAATTTAGTTTTATTTTGTATTTTTCTCTTTTATCCATACTTCCACTCTCCTTGTCAGTACATTTTTGTTTATTCCTTATTTCTTTTCCTACAGTGTTACAATCATCAGCCTACAGTGGAATTTTCCCCCTCTGCCTCTTGCCATTCATAGTTATCCTAGGAAAGGGGGCTATATCTGTTCTGTGTCAAAACTGTTAGGGGACTCCTCCTTTTTTGTATTATTAGCTCCAGGGACATTGGGAAAGGTGGGGTTTCACCTACATTTTCCTCTTCCTCAGTGTGTGTGGTGAATATTCATAGGTGTGGAAACATGCTGCAAAGTATGAATGCTTTTAAAAGTAGTTTTTTTGGAAAGTTTTCAGAAGTTCATTTTTTATCAATTAACAAAACTGAATTAACAAAAAAATAAATCTAAATCAAATCAATATTTAGGGTGACAATGTTTAGGGTGACAGAATCAGTTCTTCTAAATACACTTGCACATATTTTTTGAAGGCACTCGGCAGGGAGGTTGTTTTAAACATACTGGAGAAAAATACACAGATCTTCTGTGGATGTAAACTTGCTCAAATCTTTTTGTCTCTATATGTAATCCCAGACAGATTCAATGATATTATGGTGAGGGCTCTGTGGAAGCCATATAATCACTTCCAGGACTCCTTGTTCTTGTTTATGTTGAAGATTGTTCTTAATGACATTGGCTGCATGTTTGGGGTCATTTTCCTTCTGTAGAATAAATTTGTGTAAACTATTAAACTTCTATTTTTGAAGTACTGTAAGCCTTGTTAAATTCTAATTCTGACATTAACGTTTACAATTTAAGAGATAGTGAAAAAAAGAAGGTACTGTATGATAGGTATCCAAAATTCCATTTTTATACAAAAGATTTTTTTTGCTATGGGTAACCTTCTCTTTTATTCACACCATTATATTTTGAACATTTAATGTAGAGTCGATTAAGACTGGCATTTCAAACACCAATCTTAATAAAAATGTGCTGATATAAAAAGAGCCAAATTTATTAAGTGGAACAGTCTTCTGGCTTCTGGGGCATCTTCTGGTAGCCATGAGAAAATCTAGTTTCTGACATCAATTATAGAAAATCAGTTGTGAATATTCATAAAGCCATGTCCTCTTCTACTAGGCCTTACTGACT
The DNA here is from genome assembly GCF_014858855.1 of Bufo gargarizans. NCBI lineage: Eukaryota > Metazoa > Chordata > Amphibia > Anura > Bufonidae > Bufo > Bufo gargarizans. The sequence continues at coordinate 66,472,151 of NC_058084.1, read as the reverse complement.
TCTAAAAACTTGGTTGTGAGGTGTAAAAATCTAAAAAGTAGCAAAATTGCACAAATGAGGCTTGCACACAAATTGCTAATAGTAATGTTCGAGCACCAAAGTATCCGGGTGTTTGGGTAATCGGCCAGAAAACATTGCTATATTTGTGTGCTTGAGCACCCGAGTATAACAGAAGTCAATAGGAGACAATCAGGCACGCCCTGCTATGAAGAGGGGAGGGTGCCTGGTCCATTGGAAAAGGTCAGAAGTGACAGAAACACCACCAAAATGGATCAGGAACAGCATGGGGACGATGTATGGATGCATCTTGGACTCCCAGGTCCTGCTGGGAACCATGTTGTCCGAGTTTTATGCCACTTTTACAGACTGACAGAATGTGCACAAACCCCCCCCCCCCCCAAAAAAAAAATCAATTTTACAGGAAAAATTGTTAGGAAACATTCTTTCCTGTATATTCAATTGTATATAAAGTGCAAGTGCTGCCAAAAAATACAAGCAAGAGGCACTCCAAAACAGCTTGTATATCACATAATGGAGGGCCTCATTCAAATTGTGGTACAATTGTTCAGGTAGTGGGACTCCTACACTCATAAAGCCTATGCACTAAGTGAAAGGGCTGCCAAAAATTACAAGGAACCGGCACTCCAAAACACCCTTTCTTACACATAAAGGAGGCCATCATACACACCCTTGAAAAATTATGATTGATGGCCTGCTGGCGACCCTCAAAAACATTTGGAGCAAGGGCCTGCTGATCTGACCATCTAAAACCTTAGGGGCGGGGGCCTGCTGCCAGATTGGTAACTCTAGATAACCTCAGGGCGATTGCACGTCCCCGTGATTGTGAAGATCCAATTGGATGTCTGCCCTATCAACTTTCAATGTTCTTTTCTGAAGAGCAGACTTTGAGGGGGACTTCAATCTTTTCGGGGATCCATGTTGTTGTCCGTGGCTGGGGGGAGGAGACCGAGGACAACATTCTCCTGGGCAATGAGCAGGAGCCAGGGTGCTCCACCACTTTCAATTTAGTGCAAATGGGGGCCTTCATGCTCCAGTGTCTGCAAAGGGACCCCCGTATAAAAAGCATAAAGGGCAAGGACCAGTACAGGGTGGCAACATACTTAAACCCCTGGTACGAAAAAACAAAATGGCGGACATGTTAACAGCATCACAGAGGGCTGACAGAATGCAGCATTTTCAGGCCTTGATGTGAGATGCTTCATTCTGCTGTTGCAGGCTTTGGCAGAGGAATTTCCACCCAGAGCGAAACAAGTGCGGGTACCAATCCTACCGCGCCTGCAAGAAGAGGGCGGTTTGAAGATATTTTGGTCTCTACCAATGATATCATTCTTACAGCCAACCCATCGACAGCAGCCCTCCGGATCCAGCCTCAGGAAATGCCTAGACCGACAGGTGTTCGACTACATCGGGTTAAGGGCCGATGTTGACGCTCTGAGAAGTGAGGAACCCCTGGACTATTGGGTGTGCAGGCTTGACTTGTGGCCAGAGCTTGCACAATTTGACATGGAACTCTTGGATTGCCCCTCGTTGAGCGTCCTGTCCGAAAGAACGTTCAGCGTAGCAGGGGAGATCGTGACCGATAGGCACACTTGTCTCGCTCACGACAGTGTGGACTACCTCACATTTCTAAAAATAAATGAGACATGGATCTCGGAGGAATTCAACATCTGTGATGACCAAGTGTAATTAAATTTCCTCATGCCAGCCCACTCATATCCGCCACCACCCAGAACAAAGAATGGCCCTTGTCTTATGTATATACAGTGGCATAAAAGGCCTTTTTATGTCAGGTGAATGCCTAATTTTCGGGGCCTCAACTCCAGTGGCCTACAGTGGAATTTTTATCAAGTGACCGCCTAATGTACCTCCAGCCACAGAAACACAAGTTCTTTTGTGTCAGGTGAATGCCTAATTTTTGTGGCCTGTACTCCAGTGGCCTACAGTTCTATTTTCATCCAGTGACGACCTAATGTTCCTCAAGCCACAGGATCACAAGTTCTTTTGTGTCAGGTGAATGCCTAATTTTTGGCCTCTACTCCACTGGCCTAGGGTAAAAATTTTATCCAGTCAACGCATAATGTACCTCCAGCCACATCAGCCAAAGTTATTTTCTGTCCGGTGAATGCCAAATTTTGGGGGCCTGTACTCCAGTAGCCTACAGTAAAATTTTTCTCCAGTGACTGCCTAATGTACCTCCAGCAACATAATTGCAAGTTCTTTTGTGTCAGGAGAATGCCTAACTTTTGGGGCCTGTACTCCCGTGGCCTAAAATAAAATCTTTGTAGGCTCCAGCAGGGCACATTTTTGAGAGATAAGATGCATAAAAATGGCCCCTGATTAAAATACATATTTTTTGTGGAAATTTTTGCCATTGATCCCCCTCTGGTATTTCACTGTCCATGTTGTGAGATTATTTGTGGACTTCTAGTAAGTGTTTGCTTGTGAGTGTTTCAAATATAACTTGAAGGTTTTTCAGGTTTGCCTGTCATTAAAGCAAATGGGAACGCGCCGTTCGCAAATATTTGATCACGAACTCTCGTTTGCGAATCGTCCCAGCCGATGTTCGTCCATCATTAATTGTCACAACCACAAAAACACTGTACATTTTTTATCTAATTTCACAACAGTTAAATGTACATGAGGTCATTGATTTAAAGATAAGGACAGATGGTGACATACATTGGGCTACAGGATTTTAAGACACTGTATAAATGCACTGTGCCCTCAGGTCATCGGTTTAGGATAACGATTTAGAGGATTAGCTAGATTCCAGAGTTAATGCATTGTTGCCACCAGTTTTCGCAAAATATCTAATGAAAGTTTTGAGTACTATATAAGACAAATACTGTACATTCATATAAATGTTTAAAGATAATGACTGCACACAGAAATCCTCTGACTTTTACCAACTCACATATGTGATAGCGTACAACATGATAGTTCTGTATTGAAGCTACAGATGCAGGAACTAGGGGACAGTGCAAAGAATTGGTAAAATGACAAAAAAAAATAAAGTCATTATAAATGATAGTTTTCAAAATGGGCTAAAGTCAACAATGAGTTACCACAATGATCTGAGTTAGGCCCAATTATTTTTAATTTAATTATTTATAATTAGATTGCTGGCACCGGAAGACATACTGTACAGAGACATATATTGAAAGGACTTCTTGAGAGAGAGCACAAATAGTTATACAGAACAGGATAATTGAAATAAATCAAAGACTACTTTCTAGAAGGTCTCCTTTAAAGGGCATCTTTTAGCAGATTTGTACCTAACTGAAACTGGATGATCTGTTCCACGTGTGCTTGGCAGCTGAAGGCATCTGTCTTGGTCCTATTTTCATATATGCCCACATACCAGAGAAAAATAAAGTTTTATAATATGCAAATGAGCATATGGAGGTGTTGCCGTTACACACCTAGAAACCCTGCTTTCTCGCAACTGCTGCACCCTCTGCACTTTGATTTACAGGGCCAGGCAGTGAAAATGTAATCACACCTGGCCCTATCAATCTAAGTGGAGAGGGTTCAGTAGTTGCAGAGAGAGTAGAGTCTCTGGGTGTAACGGCAACACACCTGTTTCTCCTAGAGGCTCATTTGAATATATTAAAGCATCCTTTTTATTAGCAATGCAGGCATATATGAACATTGGATCAACACAGATACCTTCAGCTACCAAGCGCACATGCAACAGGTCAGCCAGTTTTATAGGTACAACTCTGCTGACAGATGCCATTTAACCCTTTCAAGACCAAGCCATTTCTCACCATAAGAATAATTCCCTCTCTATTGGTGTCCTGCAAGGCTCTGTCCTAGGACCCCTGCTCTTCTCTATCTACACTTTGGCCTGGGACAGCTCATAGAGTCCCATGGCTTTCAGTATCACTCCTACGCTGACGACACACAAATCTACCTCTCTGGTCCAGACATCACCACCTTACTATCAAGAATCCCACAATGTCTATCTTCTATATCATCCTTCTTCGCCTCTCGCTTTCTAAAACTTAACATGGATAAGACAGAATTTATAATCTTTCCCCCATCTTGTTCAAACCCCCCCCCCCAACAGACCTATCTATCATGATCAATGGCTGCACACTCTCCCCAGTCAACAAAGCCCGCTGCCTTGGATTGACCTTGGGTTCTGCCCTTTCCTTCCGACCACACATCCAAGCCCTTTCCACCACCTGCCGCCTCCAACTCAAAAATGACTCCCGTATCCGTGCTTTCCTTAACTTTTAATCTGCAAAAATGCTTGTACATGCCCTTATTATCTCCCGCCTAGACTACTGCAACATTCTCCATCTGTGGCCTTCCATCTAGCACTCTCGCACCCCTCCAATCTATCCTCAACTCTGCTGCCCGACTAATACACCTCTCATCCTATTACTCCTCTGCCTCTCCCCTCTGCCAATCCCTTTACTGGCTCCCCATTGCCCAACGAATTCACTTCAAAGTACTAACAAATACATACAAGGCCATCCATAACCTGTCCCCTCCCTACATCTCTGAGATACTTTCCCGATACATCCCCACACGCACTCTCTGATCCTCACAAGACCTCCTTCTCTCCTCTTATCACCTCTTCCCACAATCAACTCCAAGATTTCTCCCGTGCATCCCCCATACTCTGGAACTCGCTACCCCAACATATCAGACTCTCACCTACAGTGGAATCCTTCAAAAGAAACCTGAAAACCCACCTCTTCAGACAAGCCTACAATCAGTGACCCTGCTGCCTCTATACCGCTATGACCAACTTAACTCGCACCTACTGTGTCCTTCTCCCATACAATGTAGATTGTAAGCCCTCATGGGCAGGGCCCTTTCTCCTTCTGTACCAGTTTGTAACTCATCTTGTTTATGATTAGTGAAATTGTCTGTATTATGTATGTGCACCCCTTATCATATGTACAGCGCTATGGAATGAATGGTGCTTTAATAAATAATAATAATAATAAAAAAGCCACATTTGCAAATCTGACATGTGTCACTTTATGTGGTAATAACTCTGGAATGCTATTATGAATTTCTCTGTTTTTAAGATGGATAGTGATACCTTATTATACAGCTATCACTTAACATTCCCCACATTGCTGCATAATTTTGTAAATGTAATTTTATTTTTTAGTAAAGGAAAATTTCCAAACCCACTTTTTTACAGACTAATTCAGTTATAAAGTCACTTTGTGGGAATTACATAGTAGAAATCATCCATAAATGACCCCATTTTAAAATCTACTCCATTCAAATTATTTAAAACTGATTTTATAGACTTTGTTCACCCTTTAGGTGTTCTGCAAAAATTAAAAGAAATGGAGTTAAAATTTCAAATTGTCACTTTTTTGGGCACTTTTTTCGATTTCAATTCATTTTTTCCCATTAAAGCAACAGTGAAGAATATTAACAGCAAAACAAATCTTAACATCAATTACCCTGATTCTGTAGTTTACAGAAATATCATTTTGCTGGAATTATTTTTTGGGCTCCTTATCACATTTGAAGAGAACCTAAGGTATAGTAGTAACTCCTTATAGGTGGCCCCATATTGGAAACTACACCTCTCAAGGAATTGATTGAAGGGTATAATCGCTACTCTGACCCCAAAGGCTTTTCATAGAAATTAGAAACACTTGCCTATGAAAATTACAAATGTAATTTCTTCCAATACTGTATTTCTCAAGCGGTGTAGTAAGCATTTTGACCAAACAAATGTTTTGCAAAAAATTATTTACAGCAGATTTTGTGAAATGAAAATTGCAATTTTTACACAGTTATGCCATTTCCGTGCCCAATACTTCTTGCCTAGTTTATGTCAGTGTGAAAATCGTCCATAATCTTTCCCCTGGACATACCACAGGGCTCAGGAGTATAAGAGCACCATGCACACTTGAGTAAGAAAGAAATTTGCTGTTATCTGAAACGCATAGGTGATTTTAACCTGTCAATGATGAAGTTATGGAAGATTTTTAATGTGAATTGTAATAAAGGTTAGAGAGGTTAGAACGATCAGCAGGATTGTGGTGAGCTGAAACATTCATACTTTTAATATTTATAGTATACAGCAATTATACGTGACTCTGTCCAACTATACAGTGTACTTTTAGTAAATAAACTTTGCTACTTCTGTTGTCGATTTTTGAAGAGGTGGGTGCACTTTGTTTCTCCATATATTACCAAACTCAGCTTTTTTTGCCAATGTCCTGTTACCCAGTGTTTCATAAAACCTGTCAGAGAAAGGATCTTTTTACTGACAACATTTATTCTAGAAAATGGAGACCGGCACTCATACATTGGGGGTCACGTGAGAGATTAAATAAAATACAATTTTAATAACTGGATCCAAAAATGGAAACATAGGATAAAATACAGCATAAATAAAACATCAATCGGCAAACAAAAATTATAACAAATCCAAGGAAATGGTGGTTATAGGTGGTACACCTGGTACATAGGTGTTAAAGAGGTCAGTGTTGATATAGATGGGTATATAACAATCTGGACTCCCTTATACGAGTAAATTCACTGAGGAAGAAGTAGGGATCTACTTTGAAATGCGTCTGAGATTTATGATTTACTCATAGACATTCCTGTACAACAAGCATGGCAATGCAATATTGAAATAATATTTGCCAAAGATCCGGTTGACTATACAGCAAAATTTCAAGCAAGGTAACCCTTTATCTTGCGATAATATGAGCGAGATCCACAGCATACTGAAGCCATACTACCCATGACATTGGACGAAATTAGGCAACTGCCCATTTCGCAATAACAGGAGTGAATCGCCGGCACTTGATCCACCTCACTGCCTCTCCCTGCCAGCGAGATACTGAGTACCGCCATATGCAGCTGATCCACTTGGCATACAGGTAAGTGCTCTTACACGTGGGACGCCACAAAATATGAGCTACCAAAAAGTGAGTACTAACAAGTCATTATTTACATTGCCATTTATCGTTATACAGTTTATGATTACGGACTGAACTCACTATTGAAAAGAATGGTCTTATAACATCTGCATGCTGAAAATTGCGGTACTAACTGAACTTATCGCGTCATAGTCGACCTCTTTAACACCTATTTACCAGCTATATTAATCTGCATGCTGCAAATATTAACTACTAACATTAGTGGAAGAGTTCACCAAGATACAGGAAAAACTGTTCAATAAGAGCAGATATTGCACCAATGACTGCTTTGTGATCTAAGAGATAGATTTATGCCCGATATGCTCCCTATATAACCCCCATTTTCTTGGATTTTTTATACATATTATTTTTGTTTGCTGAATGATGTTTTATTTATGCTGTATTTTATCCTAGTTTTCCATTTTTGGATCCAGTTATTAAAATTGTATTTTATTTAATCTCTCATGTGACCCCCAATGTATGAGTGCCGGTCTCCATTTTCAGCAATATTTTATCGACTTTGAAAAGGGGATTCAAACCAGACAAAAGCACCTAGCCATGGTTACAGGGAGTGAGCCATCTTACCATCAAATCAGTTTCAACATTTATTCTAGTTGCTCGATTATCACATATTCAGTACATGTTTTTTTGTGCTGTGTTGTATATTTGTGTTTGGTAAGCAATGCTAATTTAAGGCTATGTTTTTTTTCAAATGTATCCACATATGAAAAATATAAATTTAAGCATGGTGCCCCCCACAAATGCACAGGGATTACAGTTAGAGACGGCACTTGGATAACTATGCTAAATAGAGAATAGTCAATAGACTTTAAACTAATCAAATTCATTACAAATATCTTTAGTTTCTAAATAAATTAGAATTTTTTTTATTTGTCCTGCACAAATAGTACAAAATGGAAGCTGCTATTTTACAAATCAGAAGATAGAAGATAAAGCATCTTCTACCAAAAGGGGATAATTTTTTGACTTTTTTTTTTTTCATTGCATTGTGTTATTAACCCCTTCAGGACCCTGCAATTTAATTTTTTTTTGTTCACATAGTCATATGAGGTTTTGTTTTTGCCAGACAAGTTGTACTTTCTAATGGTGCCATGTACTATTACATATGATGTAGTGGAAAGCTGAAAAAAATTGAAATAGGGTAGAACTGAAAATAAATGCAATTCTACAAAAGTGTTATAGGTTTTGTTTTTATGGTGTTCACTATGCGGTAAAACTGACTCATGCCCTTTATTTTCTGGGTCAATTACAACAATACCATGTTTTAATACTGAAAAAATAAAAGCTTTGGAAAAAACTATTTTTTCTTTTCATCGCCATATTCTGACAGTTATTTCTACAGAGCTGTATGAGGGCTTATTTTTTGCTGGTTGATCCTTAGTTTTGATTGTTACCAGTTTTGAATTACTTTTTGATCACTTTTAATTAATTTCTTTTCGAATTTAAAGTGATGAAAAAATTGTAAACTGGACATTTTTTTTTTTTTTTTGTTACACCATTCATCATGTGAGATAAATATTTTTTATATTTTAATAGAATGGGCATTTTTGGACGTCCATGATGTTTAATTTCTTTATTGTTAATTTTTTTTAAGGAAAATGGTGGTGATCTGCTTCTTCCTTTTTTTGGGTCAAAATAGGTGACTATAACATGTAATCATTAGAAAGCAATCTGTATTCTGTTATGTATATCTATGCATTACAGAGTACAAGATTAAGTGCAATCCAAGTCTGTGTTTCCACCTGCAGGCCAGCATTGGAATATACTAGTAATTGGACTGATAGCCTACTACACACCCAGGCCAATTACCAGTATTAGCTGCCTTACCCAATCTCAGCCAGGGGAAAACGACCTGGGCCAGGAAGCATGCAGCTCCTGGTTTTAACACTCCCAGATGCTGAGGTCACATTTTGCTACGGCATCTGGGGGGTTAGATGGCTGCAATTTGCATTAATGCCAATCATAGACATTTGCCTTGGGCTTCTACTGTTCAAAATAGCAGAAACATATCCATTAGGAGCTCACTGTGCTCACAAGCAGGTGCCAAGAAATTCAAAAGTGTACAGACTTTTCTGATAGTGCAACTAAATAAAAGTTACAGTATTATCAGGTACATATTAATTATACAATACATAAATCGACTCTAGTACGAAGAGACATAAATTAGTTTCTAGAGATAGTATGAGAATCCTAAATGACAGACAAGGCATTAGTTTACTAACAATTATAGGGTATGAGTGTTATATCTGGAAAAGGGCTAAGTATAACCTTAATAGCAAGTAACCTTAGTATAGGTAGGAAGAAAAGTGTATAAAAAGGGTGGATTATTCATATTTCCTAAAAGATGACCATGGAAACCAACATTTCTTAAACGCAATTGTATTATTGTTTTCCCAGGAGGCTAATTCCTCAAATCTGTATAGCTGGTCTATCTTGGCTATCCAACGAGGAATGGGTGGTGTTTCTACTGACAACCAATAGCAAGGTATCAAGAGGCGAGCCGCATCTAAAAGATGATTAAATAAGGGGGGAATAGTCTCCTTGTGTGTGGGTGTATATGTCCCCAGAAGAGCTAGAGCTGGTGATACAGGTATGGCCGATTGGCAAATTCTATTACACTTTTCAAATATGTCAGACCACCATGTTTTTATTTTGGGGCAAGACCACCATATGTGGAAGAAGGAGCCTCTGTCACTACTGCACCTCCAACACCTGTCTGAACCTGAGGTGTTAAACCTATGGGTCACATCTGGGGTTTTATACCATCTCGTTAGTATCTTGTATGCATTCTCCTGTATCCGGACACATCTCGATGCCTTATGTGGCCTTAGAAGTATCTTGGATACAGTTGTCAGTGTAAATGAAATCTCCAGATCTTTCTCCCATAAACCAATGAACGCCGGTTTTATCATAAGTCTAGGGGAGTTTAGGTTTTTGTATATCAAAGAGATTAATTTAGGTTGTGGATTGGGCCTAGCTAAAAGGTTCTCAAACCATGTAAGTGGGTGTAAAAGGGAACTCTTATCAATGAATTTAGCAATAATGGACTGTAAAAATGAGACTAAAGGAAGGGGGAACTTACATTCTGGAAACATTTGCGTAAAAGAGGACAGGTCTATTGATTTCCCGCTATCGTTCAGAAGGGAGACCACCAAATAAGTAGAGTTTCTTATGGACAGTGGGAGGCTATCTACTAGGGCTTTGGGTGCCATTCCCACTATATCTCTCAACTGAATTAAAGGGGAAGGTAATGGGATAGCATGTGTAAGTGATTGGAACCAATTCCAAGCTTTTAGGGTGGATTTGACTATGGGAGTATCACCTTTAACAACACATTTAGAAATATCAATACTTATTAGAAATCTCCTAAATGGAGTGCCATGTTGTGTTTGTTCAAGATCAACCCAGGGTTCGTTCAATGTTCCCTTAATCCAACCAACAAACCTGGCTAAGAGGACTGCATTATTATAAAGTTCGGGGTTGGGCATGCCTATACCACCAAGGGGTTTGGGCTTTTTAAGGGTGGAGAACGCTATCCTAGCTTTCTTTCCAGCCCAAATAAAAGATCTAATCATCTGGTTAAATGATATATAAAATGATTTAGGCACCAGAATTGGTAGGACTTGTTGGAGATAGGTCATTTTAGGAATAATAAGTGAAGTCACCATATTTTTCCTGCCGAATCAAGGTAATAGTAAATTGTTAAGAGAGGAAAGTTGGTCTTTTATTGAGTTTAGAAGTGGAGTATAGTTTAAGCGTAATAAAGAGTCAGGATCAAGGCCAATTTTGATTCCCAGGTACGTGATTTGTGGGTTATCCCAATTAAAAGGGGAATTTGATCTGAGATCTTTTACCAATGATGGGGAAAAACAAACATTGAGGACATGGGATTTGTTAGTATTAATTTTGAAGTTAGAGAACTTACCAAATAATTCTAGTATACTATGGATGTGGGGAAAAGCAATGGCCGGGTTCGTAAACATAATAAGCAGGTCGTCGGCAAAGGCTGCAACCTTATGCTCGTGTCTGCCAACACAAACCCCTTGGATTTCCCCCTCTCTCCTAATAGCCTGCAGTAGGGATTCCATAACCAGAACAAACAGTAGAGGAGAGAGGGGGCAACCCTGCCTAGTCCCATTATGTATAGCGAAGGGAGAAGATAGTGAATTATTGACAATTACAGAGGCTGATGCGTTTGTATATAAGGAAAAGACTGCATTTAAAAACTGGACTGGTATCCCAAATGTAGACAATACCATGCACATAAATTCCCAATCCACTCTGTAAAATGCCTTCTCAGCATCCGTGCTGAGAAGGATCAGAGGGCATTTGGATCTTCTTGCATGAAATATGCAATTTAAGACTCTAGCGGTGTTATCTTTTCCTTCCCTGACTCTAACAAACCCCACCTGGTCTTTTTGGATTAAAATGGGGAGAAGGGTGGACAGACGCATGGCCAGTAACTTGGCTAAAATTTTTAGGTCTAAATTTAGCAAATAGATAGGCCGGTAGTTCGCACAGTTGGAACTATCCTTCCCCTCCTTGTGTATCAGAGATATATGGGCCTTAGTCATATCTGTAGACATATTGGAGCCAGTTAAAGAGCTATTACACACTTCAAGTAAGTAGGGGCTTAAGATTTTAGAAAATGAGCAATAGTATGCTGCTGGAAGGCCATCCGGGCCTGGGCATTTCCCTCTAGGTAGCTGTTTAATAGTGTCTTCCAGTTCCTGTAAAGTGAAAGGGGCTTGTAACATTTGGGCCTGTAAAGTGGAAATAGTTGGGAGAGATAAGGAATGTAAAAAGGGACGTTATTAAATCATTAGGTGTAAAAGGGTATTGGGCCTTTTTTTCTGAATCTTTTAAATTATCAAGGGAATAATAAAATTCACTAAATTGGGTTGCAATTTCAGCTGTGGAATAGACTACACCATCACAAGAGGTTTTAATCTGATGAATGTAGTTATGAGTTTTCCTTTGCTTAATTTGTTGCATCATAAACTTAGATGCTTTATCACCGTGGGCATAATATTTGAAGCGCGCTTGTAAGTAATATTTGTTGAAGTTGTATTTAGATTCTTTTTTAAGGCTTCCCTTGTAGTTGTTAATTCTAAAAGCTGGTTTGTGGAGAGATTCCAGTTTTTGAATTTTGGCTAGTAAAGAATCCACCCGGGCTCTCCTAGCTCTCTTGGCTCTAGCTCCCATTGAGATAAATTGACCTCTTATGAATGCTTTGTGCGCATCCCATAAAATTTGACAAGAGGTAACTGACTTATGGTTAAGAGAAAAGTATTCCTTTAACGCTTCTTGTGTTTGGGTAAATGGTTCACCTGGAGCAATTAATTGCTCATTTAGTCGACATCTAAATGGACGAGGTTCCAGAGTGGGGGAGGATATAGTTAAGAAGATAGGGGAGTGATCGGATAGATGCATAGTACCAATGCTGGCCATACTACAGAACTGAAGATGCTCTTTTGATGTGAATATGTAATCAAGTCTGTGATAAGACCCATGCACATGAGAGAAAAAAGAATAATCTCGTTCGTTGGGATTAAAAAGCCTCCAAACATCACAAACAGACCATTTGTGCAGAGATTTTTTGAGTCGCCTAAGTTCTTTGGTAGCTATTGGTGATTTTTTGGAGGTAGAGTCAATATGAGGTTCAAGCGTAACATTGAAGTCTCCCCCCAATATCACCACACCTTCTTTGTATGGTTCTAACAAAGCCAGAACCTCCACAATCCATGAAGCCTGGCCAGCATTGGGAGCATATAGGTTGATGAAAGTATAAACTTGATTAGCTATTGTTCCTTTAAGTAACAGATATCTCCCCTCTTGATCTTGAGTGCGAAATATGTATGTGAATGGGAGATGTTTTCTTATCCCTATGCTTACACCCCTGGAGGCCGAGGATCCTGAGCCGCAATGGTACCATTCAGCAAATAAGGAATTCTTAAGGTTTGGATATTTGTCAAATTTATAGTGGGTCTTCTGAAGAAATATGATCGAGCATTTTTCCTTCTTTAAATAGGAGAAAATTTGACTTCTTTTAGAGGGGGAGTTGAATCCCTTCACATTGAAGGATGCTATACAAAGGTCAGCCATAATTCAAGGTGTAGGGATAAATGTTTGGGTATGCTTAATATATGTGGTATGATAAAAATGTAGAATAAAAAAGGGGAGCACTCAGCCTCCAGAAGCGAAGCAGTAGGATGTCTCAAAGGTTTTGGATAGAGTCGTGTTTCTTGCTTACAGAAAGTAGTACCTGATAGAAAAACAAAAACGAAAATAAAAGGAGAAAAGAAGAGATAGGTAACATACAACATTTTAGCAGAGTTAAGAGACTCTGCAGGCTCTAGGGGGGAAAAGAGAATTTTTCTTTTTTCCATAATATCCTTCCTAGGGCAAATTAAACCAGACATACAATCGCATTCGGAAAAAAACATATAGTAAATAATCGCAGTATATAGCGAATAAAACATTCCCTTTAACCTGGAGTTTGCTATTAAGACTGCCTCTGTGGGACAACTAAGCGAACAGAATATATAATCAGGAACAAATATTCGGATGGGGTTATCCGAAATTCGGAATGTTCACTGATATACCGGTTTTATAAAGTTCTGCAATTGTATACTTATCGATGAAAACCTTCATCACTCAGCGATAAGCGGGAGTCTTCTCGGGGTGGAGGAGTTTGGTCTTCTTCCTCTCTGCAGTTTGGGGGTACGAGGAGGTTCCCAAGGAATGAAGGATGGCAGATCCGGCAGGATAGCTGTGTTCTGGAGCACGTCCCAGTTATCGATCGGCAGCGGTTGGATCTGCAGGTGATTATCGATTTTTTCTAAGTCCTTAGGAGAAGAGACAAATAAACGTCGACCGTCATGGGAGAAAGGGAAGGACCAGCGATATAGAATCTTCTGAGAACGTTGCCAATCCGTAAGTGGCTTTAGCGCTCTGCGCTTCCGAAGAGTAGATTGAGCTAAGTCCTGGAAAATAGCAATTTTGTTGCCTTCCCACTGCAGCAACGGGTTATTCCTGGCACTAGAGAGAATCGCCTCTTTAACCGGGAAATATAAAAATTTACAAATAACGTCCCGTGGGGGCTCGTTCGGACGTGGTTTGGGCCTCAGTGCCCTATGAGCCCTTTCGATTATAACTTCATGCGCTGTGTCAGGGCCTAGTAATTGGAGGCTGATCTGCATCACCGCTTCAGGGATATCACCGGGGCTGATAGATTCAGGAATACCTCTGAACCGGAGATTATTCCTTCTTCCCCTATTCTCCTGGTACTCCAGCGCCGTGTAAAGAAGGTTGATGTGGGCTTGATGTTCAGCTAAGTTGGAAGACACCTCTTTCTGGTGCGTAGTTATCTTTTGCTGATTTTCCTCCAGGGTCTCCACTCTAGATCCAATATGGCGAATATCACCCCTGATGGAAGCTAGTTCAGAGCTGAGGGGTTCCAGAGCTTCAGCGAGGGAGTCTTTAAGGAAACTCCTGGATATTGGAAGGGCGTCTGGGCTAAGGGAAGCTTCTCTGCCTCCTTTCACACCCGCTGGAGCTTGTTGTTTGCAGCCGGCAGCCTTCGGCGTTCCGAGCGCCATTTTAGCTTCTCTTGCTACACATACAGCGGCAGCCTTCTTAATGAATTTATCCATTTCTCTGGGCTGAATCACCGCTCTAGTCAGACCGGAGTGTTCAGCATTCTTTTGTCCTCCGATTTTGACCATTTTCGGACTGGTTCGCTAATAATTAGAGGCTGTGAAGGATAGTTAAGTAACGGAGTGACGCTTCACACAACCATCTGCTCTCGGCGTAGGCTCCGCCCCCCCAGAGCAGGTGCCACCTTTAAAGGCCGAACTTCCATCATACATGTGCAGTGGAGGTCTGGAATGAGTTAAATAGAGTATTTGTTATTACTGGCTGCCTTTAGCTTACTCCTGGCCATATATATTGCTTTTACTTTGTCATTACTAATGACAACTTGGTGATAAAGAGCTTCAGAGTAGTTGGATATTGTCCTAGGAGACCTTAGAGTATTATACAAGACTTTTCAGAGCAACTCGGGAACTTTTTATTTAAGCCAAATTTATGTGGACCAAAACAAAGGCCAATTCGACCAAACTGTACAAAAAAAACTAATTTTGTAAAATGTGTTCTCTAATGTTCAACCATTCTTAGATATAATAGCATTATTTCCAATGTCAGTCTTTACATTTCCAGAGAAAATCATTCCATATAAGGACCAGAAATATGTTTTTCATTAACATACAAATTCAACATATTTCCACTAGCAGAAGAGACCAGCTAATATCCCAAATAAATAAATAAATAAATAACCAGGGGGGGAGGATATTTGGGAAAATAACTGATCTATTCAGGTGGTTTTTAAAGTTGAGTACTATACAATATTGCCACTTCTCCTTTCTGAAATTCTTGCCAAGTAGTGGGGATATCTTGCTGGATTTCACATCATAAAATGATCGCAGCCGACAATAACGATTGAAAAATATCATAAACTCTCTACTGTTCATTTTGTATCTTTCAATTGTTGGTAACTTTTAATAATTAACCGCTTCCCGACTGCCATACGGCTATATACATGCTAGCTGCACATACCCCGTGCAGCTACTGTAGCACGTGTATAGACGTCAGGCAGCTCTTTAATCCAAGCGCTGCAAAACGCTTGAATTAAAGCTTCTGACCCTGCGCTGCTGCTGTCATGGACAGCATACAGTGCAGTATTGCTGGCAAGGGTCCAATCAGAGTGGTCCCTTGCCGGTAATCGATCCGATTGGTTAGTCTATGCAGACTAACCAATCGAATTGCGGCAGTGTAAAAATGCCTGTTCCAGACTCTGATCTGCACTCTGCCTCTCTGAAATCAGGTAGTGTATGCTCATGCCCCCCCCGATCTGTGCTCCCCCTGTGCACCTCCAACCTTCCCCCCCACCCCCCGTGAGCCCTGCCTCTTTGCTAGGCAGGCGCTCTCCCATCCGGCTATCTGCCCCTGATGCTGCCCCCCATGTATCCGCCCCCCAGCGAGTGTCAGCCTAATGTGGTCCCCCCATCTGTGTCCCCTGCCTCATCTGTGCCCCCTGCTGTGTGTGATGGGGTGGCTCTGTTCCTGAGCCGCCGCCATCAGCAGCGAGTGTCAGATCTATGCTGACATTGCTGTAACCCCTTAGATTCCACAGCAGCGGCATCCATGGAGTTAATAGAGGGAGGGTCTCCCTCTCTCAACCATGAGGGCTGCCGCACTGCCTATGGCAGCGCCCGATGGTAGCCATGGTTTGCAAAGGCCATCTACAGGACATTTGATAGTATTATTGATAGTATTATACTACAGGACATTTGATAGTATTATTGATAGTATTATACTTTGCAATGCAAGAGCATTGCAAAGTATAGTACAGCCATCAGCTCCACTGGATCTTCAAGATCCAAGTGAGACTTGATAATAAAAAATGTGAAAATAATAAGTTAAAGTAAAAATAAATAAATACAAATAAATTATATAAATAAATAAAAATACATTTATAAAATAAAAATGTAAATTAAAATTCAAATAAATTGCCTTTTCCTATAAAAATAAAAAATAAAAATAGACATATTAGGTATCACCGCGTCCGTAACGACTGGCTATATAAATATATCACATGATCCACCCCGTCTGATAAACACCATCAAAATAAAAACTGTGTCAACAAAAGACATTTTTGTCACCTTACATCACAAAAAGTGCAACACTGAGCGATCAAAAAGGCGTATTTCAAACAAAATGGTGCTAATAAAACCGTTACCTCATCCCAAAAAAAATTAGACCCTACATAAGAAAATCGCTTAAAAAATTAAAAAACTATAACTCTCAGAACATATTTTTTTTTAATTTTAAATATGCTGTTATTATGTTAAAGTGAAATAAATAAACAAAGTGTACATATTAGGTATCACCGCATCCGTAACAACATGCTCGATAAAAATATCACATAACCTTACCCCTGAGGTGAACACCGTAAAAAAAAAAAAATTTCAACAGTGCCAAAAAAGCAATTTTTGTCACCTTACATTACAAAAAGTTTAACATCAAGCGATCAAAAAGTTGTATGCCGCCCAAAATAGTACCAATCAAACCGTCACCTCATCCCACAAAAAATGAGACTCTACCTAAAAAAATAAAAAAGCTAGAGCTCTCAGACTATGGAGACACTAAAACATCATTTCTTTTGTTTCAAAAATGCTATTATTGTGTAAAACTTAAATAAATAAGAAAAAGTATACATATTAGGTATTGCCACATTATTATTATTATTATGTAAAACTGAAACAAACAAACAAAGAAAGTAGACATATTTGATATCATTGCCTATGCAACAACCTGCTCTATTAAAATTGCATATGATCTAGCCTGTCAAATCTTGTAAAAAATAAAAAAAACGGTGCCAAAACATTTTTGGTTACCTTGCCTCACAAAAAATGTAATATAGAGCAATTAAAAATTATATGTACCCCAAAATAGTACCAATAAAACTGGCATCTTATCCCCTAGTATCCAAAATGGGGTCACTTTTCTACTGAGTTTCTACTGTAAGGGTGCATCAGGGGGGCTTTAAATGGGATATGGGATCTAAAAACCAGTTCAGCAAAATCTGCCTTCCAAAAACCACATGGCGCTCCTTTTGTTATGCGCTATGCCGTGCGCTCTTACATCAGTTTACGACCACATGTGGGGTGTTTCTGTAACCCGCAGAATCAGGGTAATAAATATTGAGTTTTGTTTGGCTGTTAACCCTCAATGTGTTAAAGATTTTTTTTTTTTTATTAAAATGTAAAATCTGCCAAAAATGTTATACATTTGTGTGAGGGGAGGCGGGGCTATACTGCTTATAAGCCGCAGCCTCCTCCTCACCTTACCGGCGGCTGATTTCTGCATCACTTCCGGGCGCCTGTACGCATGTGAGTATATGGTCTCTGCCTCTCATCGGCATCAACGTCTACACCCCAGCATTCACGTTCTCCAACGGTAAGATCGGGGCCTTGCGGCTTCATTCCTGAGCAGGGGGGAGGGATCGGCACCGACACGCCGCACGTTGTTACCTGCACCTCTCGGCGGATGGCAGAGCTGGCTTTTATGTGTTCAGAGCCGCGCTCTGCTGCCTTAGGTTGTCCCAGCATGCCATCTGCTGGTCGGCAGTGTTATTACTGTCCAGGGACACTATTCAGATCTCGCTTACGCAACTGCACGTGGCCATCCACTCCATGGCGTCATCAATGTTGAACTTTCAGGCCAGGCTAAAGTCGGTCGAGGCAGGCGATACAGCTGCCCATTTGGTGTGCAAAAGTCTGGCAGGTTCTTCTAGCCTCCAGGCTAGTGTTGTTGGTGGGTCAGGTTCTGTACCTCCTATCGCACCGTTCCACTTCGTTCCAACCAACATTCGACAGGAAATAATTGACGGCAAGGATGTGAACTTAGCTTCCTTACTCATAACAGCTCATGAGGTGCCAGACAACAAGACCATAGTCTGTGGGGAGGTCTCGGTGGTCCTCAAATCTGAGGACGTGAGGTTGAATAGAAACTCAGCATACCAGAGTTTGTCTTAGCCTTTAGTCTGTAAAGGGATGTTGTCTTATCCTGTTAGGGTCCTATCCACATGCAGACTGGGTACAGTATGTTATCGATGGTCTTTCTGCAGGTTTCCATACAGGGCTATTGGCTCTTCTCTTTTTGCAGGTCTCTCCACAAGCAGACTGCGTACCATCACCAGTGCCCAGGCTCGACCAGCTAGTGATGAACTTATTGTTCATCTTGCCACCGTCAGGTCCCTTATGACTAAAGCCCTGTCCTGTAACACCCTGAGGATATATAAGAAGGCATGGACCTCGTTCTGTAATTTTAAGAGAACCCATTCTTCGGCAGGAGTGGGCAACATCTCTTACCTACTGACCTTTGCCGCAGTTTTTGCCACTCTCACCACAAGCTGTCATTTAGCACTATTAAGTTATACCCGGCTGGGACACAACATCATTTGTATCTACGGCATCCTAATAAACCCACCTTGTTTTCAGCCCATCCAATTAGAATGCTACTGAAGGGTATCCAGAAGGGGTCCGCTGTGGCCCGCCCTACACGACAGCCATTTACAGGGTCAATGTTCAGATTGCTTTCTGTTAAACTACGCAAAACCCCTTCAGTAAGCACACTAGTTTATTGATAAAGAAAATTATGTACCTAGCCTTCTACGGCTTCCTCAGACCAAGCTAGTTCACCTGCGCCACAACATGCAAGAGCTATCTGAGGAAGGATCAGCTGTCATGGAATGGGTCATGCTAAGTTTTTACTTTAACGTCCACAAAGATAGCCTGAGGGGGTCAGCTCACAGAGGTTAGATACTTCCCCACTGGTAATAAGTGGTGCCCAGTTATCGCAGTGCAGGATTGGACACGCTTTACTGAAGCAACCCCAGGAGATGCTCTTCTGCTAAGGCCTCAGTGCATGTTATTAAGAAGTTGGGCAGATGGCAGTCGGCTTGTGATGCACGATATATACCAAATCCACAGTGTGAAATGTTTAATGCTTTCAGGAATCTGGTATTGTAATTTTGTTAATAACACTATTGCAGTGAGCTATGTTTGTTATTTTTGGCCCCTTTAGCCTACCCTCCATACAGCAGTCTCGGCATACCCCTACTGCTTAGCATAGTAGGTAGGTAGGTAGGCGTACTTATCTTGAATAAAGTGAAATTTAGAAATGTAATCTCCATATTCCTTTAATTCTTTTGGAACACCTAAAGAGTTAAAAAAGTTTGTAAAATCAGTTTTTAGTAACTTGAGGGGTGTAGTTTCTACAATGGGGTCATTTATGGGGGTTTCCACTATGTAAGCCCCACAAAGTGACTTCATACCTGAACTGGTACTTAAAAAGAGTGTTTTGGAAATTTTCTTAAAAATTTTAAGAATTGCCTCTAAACTTCTAAGCCTTCTAACATCCAAAAAAAATTGAATGATGTTTACAAAATGATGCCAACATAAAGTAGACATATGGGGAATGTTAAGTAATAAATATTTTATGAGGTATCACTTTCTGTTTTAAAAGCAGAGAAATAGAAATTTTTAAAATTGCCAATTTTGCAAAATTTTTGGTACATTTGGTATTTTTTCATAAATAAAGGTGAAATATATTGACTCAAATTTATGACTATCATGAAGTACAATGTGTCACGAGAAAACTATCTCAGAATGGCTTGGATAAATAAAAGTGTTCCAAAGTTATCAATGTCCCTTGGTCATGAAAGGGTTAACATTGTTTCCACTGTGGAATAAACTAATCTAATTGTTGTCACAATTATGGAGGAGTGATGTGGAGCTGCACAGTTTAGTAATGAACTAGCAATGTCTATGTAACATACATTTCATATCTAGTTCAGCATGGATGTACTTGTCATTGTAGTAGCATGGAGAATGTCAATAAAAAATAACAGGTTGAAAATTCCTTGAGAAATCTATGAGTATCATAGAGATTCTGCCCCTTTATAAACATGTAACATTGTGTATATATGTGTTAAATTGCTTAATATGCTGTAGATCTCTAAGGCATGTCTAGGCCCTTCTATTCATTTTTATACAGATAGTCTACATCCAGCTAAGGTTGATTGTATTGTATTTGCTATTGTTTTAAATGCATTGCTTTCACCTTACGTACTTACTTTCAAATATTTATATTTTTTCCTGTTTCTCCTGGCTTTGACTTCTCATCTTGTTTCTGGTTTAACCCCATGTTTGCGGTTTAGCCTGATATTAACTCTCCTGTCTTGAACTCTGGCTTATTTTGCTCTCCTTCTACTGCTTGGCATCTGGTTGATCTGCATCCTATAAGCTTGGGCCTGTTTTCTGCTTCCTTACTCTGCAGACGTAACCCGAGTCCTTAGAATCAAAGTCCAACTGTCCTTGTGGTGGGCTCTGATGATCACCTAGGGTTAGACTTGAATCTACTCACTGGAATGGTGAAGGTAGATAGGTAGCAGATTTAGATTTTGTTAGCAGTGGTCCTCAGTGCTGCCCCTATACTTTCCCTCACCTGAATTTTTTTTTTTTGTTACTGTGGATTCTATACTATAAATCCATTACAATTTGCAGTGCCAATACTTGTGGATGTATTTTCCAAACCCCTTCCCTTGTGGATGGAATTTTCCAAACCCCTTCTAACCACAGAGAGAAAAAAAGGCTGCTAAGAAATATGTGCAAGATGCTTATTTTTAAATCTGTATGTTGTTCATAAATTTTTCAATATTGCAATGCAAAGTGGTGAATAAATGTCATAGAAAATTTGCAGCATAATGCAAAGCCGCATTTTGGGCGGTGCTATCCCCACTCCCTGTCATCGCCATTTCGTTACCACGAAGCAGGAGATTATTTTGCTTTGCGACAAATCAAATTTTTCCAGAAATTCGGACTAAGGTCCACTTCATGAACTTCAATTCGCACAACACTATGAATGGTCTATCTTTAGTCAAAATCTCATTGAATGGTACAGCAACACTTAAAAGGGAGCAAGCTGCACTGTCATTTATAGCTACTACTGAGCTTATGGAGCTGTGCAGTGTTGGTTCCTGTTTCAGAGCACATCAAACCATTCAAATAGTAGGGATTCAGTAAGTCAAACCCCACTGATCTGATAATAATGGAATGGGTCAGGAATATGACATTCCCAGAAAACCTCTTGAACATGTCTTTAAAATAATCAGAGGACATATTTTTGGGAATATTGGACTAGATATAAGAAAAAAAGAAAGACAATCAGATTAATTACATTCTTCCCTAGTGATCTATCGCTGTGGAAAGGTTACCTTATGACATCTTCTCTAATAGTCTGTCGTCATGAATGAGTTAATGCCAGCTTCCTTGAGCACTCTGCCCATTAAAGGGGTTGACTCATCAGGACTCAATTATTTATAATAAGGTATATGGACAAGGTAGTCCCTATTAGCCATTAGAGAAGTCCTGAAAACAGTGACTCTTGCACTGGCAGCCTTGGCCCTTCCATGTATTACCATGACTATCATTCATTTAGATAACTTATATGGACAAAATAACTATAAAATCCAGGAGAGAGACGTAGAAGCTTTTGGAACTTGATACAAATGATTGTGAGCTGTAAGGTGATGCTCCTTTGATGTATCTTCACTTGGCTGTAAATACCACATCACACATCAACATATATTCATTTAGCCATCTATTGTCTTCTCCTATAACTGATGCTCTTTAACCAATCTATGCATTTTAATGTTGCTCTTCTTTGACATATTTGATGGACATCCAATAGTGCTCTATATAGCAAAAGTAAGCAGAAATGATAGAATTGACAGTGCCAAGGGTCAGTGTAACAATCACCTGTTTAGTAAGCTTGCAGGTTATTCTGGATGTTCACATTGTAGAAATGGCCTGATGTTTTCTCTGCTGTTGGAAGGAAGATCCTTTGAAGAAAAATCCACCATATTCAAATGTGTTTTTGGGCTTGCTTGAACTTCCTAATAAGAGGTTAAAAAGTGGGTAATAAAAGAACAATTTGTAAAACTATGTGTTCTCCACTTCAGCTGTACATTTAAATATGCTTAAAACATTTCCTCCAATCCATCTTCAAGTCTGCTGTCTGGTTCATCTAATTTCCCCCCCCCCCCCAACTGCCTCCTTTCTTACTATGAATTCACCGACTACCCATCTTAGCCACAATATCCCAATTAGAGATGAGCGAATCGAAGCTGACGAAGTGGAATTCATTCTGAATTTCAGGAAAAATTCGATTTGCACCGAAGCACAATTTCCTTCGTAGTAACAAATCGCATTTTTTCCTAAAATGGCTGCTGCAAGCATGAGGCCATGGAGAAAGGAACTCTGGGAAGGCGGCATCATGCATAATGCCATGCATGCAGCCCATCAGCAGCCAGCCAGTCCTGTGATATCACAGCCCTATAAATTGTGGCAGCTATCTCAGTTCCTGCCATTTACCAGTGTACTTATTGCAGGGAGAGAAGTCTAAAGGCACTAGGGACAGTGCTAGAAAAAACGTCATTGTGCTAAAAAAAAAACGATTTACAAGTGCAGGGAAAGATTATTCAAGATGTAGGGAAAGGATAAGGAGGAATCATTGCATACCTTTGTTGTTGAAAAGGGTTCAGTAGGGGAGGTTACAGCCTGGGTAATAGGAACATTACTATTACACCTTTCAGCACTGACTGGGGATCCAAATTGCCATTTTACTGCTCTGTAATTCCAGCAAACCATTCTTATTAGGGTGCAAGTGCTGTTTGATACAGGCATTAACAGGGTTTATTACAATGAAATATTTCAATGTTCTATTTGCCCTTGTGCGGTGCAATTATATCCTCTATAGCATTTTTTGGCTTGTATTAGTGGGAACAAAGGGCTTATTAGCTGATGTGTGGTGAAGTGTTAAAATCACAGCCCTTTTTGTTGCGTATTAGTAGCAGAATTAAACTATATTTGCCGCTCAGCAGTGCAGTTATCTGTTGTAAAGCCTTTTGTGGCTTGTATTAGCGGAAAAAGAAAAAATATATTTGTAGCTCAGCAGTGCAGTTAATTGTTGTAAAGCCTTTTGTGGCGTGTATTAGCTTAAGAAGAAAAAATATATTTGACACTCAGCGGTACAGTTATCTGTTGTAAAGCCTTTTGTGGTGTATATTAGAGGAAAAAGATAAATATATTTGCTGCTCAGCGGTGCAGTTATCTGTTGTAACACCTTTTGTGCCGTGTATTAGCAGAAAAAGAAAAAATATATTTGCCGCTCAGCGGTGAAGTTATCTGTTCTAAAGCCTTTTGTGGCGTATATTAGTGGAAAAAGAAAAAATATATTTGCCGCTCAGCAGTGCAGTTATCTGATCTAAAGCCTTTTGTGGCGTAGTGGGAAAAAAGGGCTTATTAGCGGTTGTGTGGTTAAGTGAGAAAATTACCAACTTTTTGGGGTGTTTTAATTTCCTTTTTTTTAATTTTTATTTGACCTAACAGTATGTCAGCCAGAGAAGTGCAAGGGGAGTGGCAAAGGCCTAACTGTTTCTGGTGCAGGCAGAGGTCGCAGCAGAGTAAGGGGCCGTGGCAGCAGGGATCACTTCCAGAGGCCTGAGATCCCAGTGTCAGCTAGTGGTCGTGTTGTGACCAGCAACCCAGCGATTCTTGAGTAGTTGACTCGATCTTTGACTTTGCCGCAAGTCACATCAGACACTCACAGCCAAGTGGGTTCGTCAGACATAACCTTTAGTTGGCACGGCCCGGGAGCAGGCTCTATGCCCTCGCCTGTCCTGAACCTGGATTTGTCCCTTTTCTGTTCCCAGAGCCAGAGAAGTATTGTATGCTGTGGGCTCTGCTCCACTATACAGTGAGGATGAGCTGCTAGACAGCCAGCAGCTATTGGCCAGCCAAGATGTGGAGGAGACATCTGACGCTTCCTCCACTAGGCCAGCAAGTAGTGATGAGGATAGTGGCATGGGAGTTGATGTTGCGAGCGGTTAGGCTCCAGACCCAGAGACGGTTGAGGAGGACAGCAGTGATGTGCAGAAAGGACTCGATGATGATGATGTAGCTGAGCGCACTGGGGAGTCGGGTGACGAAGGGGCTTCATTTTTTTTCTTTAGATAATAATGTAATATTATAAAATCCTGTGTCTTCATGATAAATCTGCAGTGTGGGGGCCCCGTTTGGCTTCTACACACTTTCAAAATAATCCTTCGGCGGGGCGAATAGATGCCGGATGACTGGGACGTTCCTGGACTCTCCCAGGACGTTCCAGGACTTTCCCAGGAGCAGCAGTTCATTTCTGAGACATCCGTATAGTGCAGGGGAATGCAAAGACCTTCTCCATCTCCGTGCATGACAGGATGTTCTCCTTCCCATCCATGATGACTGGGAACTCGTTATTTTTTCCCTGACGAAGAGACCAGGAGCTGGTAGTTTTGGTTTGAATCTTCGCGACTCTTCCGGGCTTCAAGCAATCTTGAAGTTTTGTCTTCTCATTGTCTGTAGCTACTAGAGGCCTGTTCATGCCAGGCAGGTTTCCCCAGAAGTATTTGGCTCAATGAGCAGCCAATACAGCACTTGCATCAATTTTGACAAAATTCATCTCCAGGTAGTGAGAAATTGTTTTTGGAATGCTTTCTCCATCGCAACCACGTTATCGAATAACCAGAAGACTGACCAATTCTCTCCTGTCTTAGGCAACACTTTATTGAGTAATTATGGAAAGTCAAAAAACTGTTGTCCACTGTCCCCATAAAGGCCTTTTCATGGCGGGTTAACCACAGATAAGCCATTACAAGAACTGCCGCAAATTATCAGATCAAATTGTCCCCATTCTTCAATCTGTTAAATTTAATTTAAAATATTAAATTAAACCAAAACCTATTAAGATTATACTAAATTAAAATTTGCCAATATATTATCCCAATATTCGAGGGAAATTCCCGGACAATCAATTTGCCAAGCCTTTGGTACCGGAGAACGTGTATTATTAAATCGTGTTTTAAGGAACACTTTATAAAGTTGAGAAATTTTAACCTTCTGTCCTATATTCCCTATAAATGAATAGACGAAGCGGGACGATCGAGAAAACGATTACAAAGGGCATGGTAAAGGAGGAGGGGTCAAACATGGAGGCAGAGGAGGATACAAAGCAACATATATTCGATACTTCCAACTTCAAATCTGTAACCAGGTCCCAGCCGACACCAAAGATCCAAGGTGGGGGGACGGCAGGAAGCAAAGACAAAAACATCAGAAGGAGGGCGACTGCCCCGTCTTGCATGAGGCAGCAAGCAGACACCACCAGACAAGGCGGACAAAGGGCCCAGAGGTTCAGATAGAGAAGCTTGTATCTTGCATAGTGCGGCGGGATAGAACGGTCGAGAGAGGAGTGACGTAGCAAACCTACGTCATCACGTCTTCACCCCCTCTGACGAAGGGGCTTCATCATTGGGAAAAGAGGGTGGCAGCTTGCCCGTGAGGCTGCTGTGGAGCCAGCAAGTCGCTAGCATGGCCGGTAGTCAGCAGGTTGGCAGCAGTCGGAGGTCGGTAGCCAAACGTTCCCAGGGTAGACCACCCACTTTGCAGGACCCTACCTGCCCGGAAAGTAGCGGTGCACGGGTTCACGGAGGCAGCGGCGGTGGCAGTCAGTCAGTGCGTAGTGTTGGGGATAAAATCACCTACTCTGCAGTGTGGCATTTTTTGGTTAAGCCGCCAGAGGAGGTGAACGTGGCCATATGTAGAATCTGTGGGCAGATGTTGAAGCTTGGCCAGGGTGCCAATGTTGGCACCATGGCCCTGCGTCAACATATGCAGCATCACCATAAAGTGGCCTGGGAAAATCGTGGCTCCGGTGTGGTGGTCCAGCCTGCAGCAGTTACTGCTGCATCACCTAGTGGCACACAGCCGATTTCAGGCAGTCAAGACTCCACCACCACAGCCGAAGGAGCTGTCTGTCCATCCCTTCTGCACCTCATTTGCTCCATAGACAGGATCCATTTTTTGGGGGTTATTGTTCTGACGGATTAAAGGAAGGGCAAAATAATCAGGGAAGTCAACACAAACTTACTGCTGACACCCTCTCCACTCTGTTGGGGGCATCTACTTGAGGAAGGATCTGTAATATATGTTGATCCGGTTCTGTGTCCGTGCTCCTCGGTGGTGTATGGTGAGGTGAGCTCCAACTTGGTGTTTTTACATCTACTTGAATGAGCGTCTAACAGAACAGGTTCTGTAGACATCTATGTGGAATCAGCTGACTGTGTAAAAGGAGTGCGCTTCTTCTTGGTGCTAACATCGACCTATAAGGCTGAGTTCATACTTGAGTTATTTGGTCAGTTTTACCACCGTGACTGCCCAAATAAGTTTCTAAGAGCGACGCCTGTCATCTGCATGTCATACTGACTCACAGTATTATTTCACTACCAATGCAGACTCCCTATGCGTGTTACTGCAAGTCACAGTGTTCTACACCACTATAGAGGTTCTCTGCAGCCAGGAAATAGCTGTTTTTAATGTAATTCACTGTAAATAAATTTGGATCAAGCCAAATTTTTCCCAAAATTTTTTTGTAAACTGGTGAATCGAATTGCTGAAAAAATTTACTCATCTTTAATCCCAATATCCACATGAAATACTTGATTCCATGAATAATCAGCAAATGTAGTGTGACAATATATCAAAGGTCATCTGTCAGCAGATTTGTATCTATGAAACTTTCTGACCTGTTACATGTGCATTTGGCAGCTGAGAAAAATTCAGCTTTAATACATGCAAATTAAGCACCAGGAGCAACAGGGGCGTTCTCGTTACTCCTAGAGTCTCTGCTCTCTCTGCAACTATCACAGTCTCTCCACTTTGATTGACGGGGTTAGGTGTTATAATGTTTTCACTGTGCAGAAGGCGTGGCAGTTGGAGAGAGCAGGGCCTTTAGGAGAAATGGCAACTCCCCTTTTGCTCCTAGAGGCAAATATTATTAATATGTGCATATATTAAAACTTCATTTTTCTCAGCAATGTGGGCACATGTGAACATGGGACCAACACAGATGTCTTCATCTGCCAAGCGCACATGTAACAGGTCAGTCAGTGTCATAGGTACAATTTTTTTGTTATCAATTTGCCGGAATCAAATTGCCAAAAATTCTGATTTTGATGCAACTTTTTTTTTTTTTTTTACAAAATTTGGGTCAAACTCCATTCATTTAGAATCATATTACTTATCTCTAAAGAACAATATACTACCATTAACTTGTCAATAATCATAAAACTGAAATGCAGAATGTCGTGTTTTGTGCATTGTTTCGTAGGTGTGCAGGACAGCCATTCAATGACATTTATTGTATACATATAAAAAAAGTGATCATATCTCTTACAGTGCTACAGTCTTATGCCAGGTGCTGAAATACTCTGGGTGGTAAATGTGGTACATGATTTGCCTTTAATATATCTGGGCATTGCTATAGCTCAGTTTGACAAAACTATTCTAGTCTAACAAGTTATACTAGCAAGTGCAATTGTATTCACTAGACAGTCCTTCAAAGAGTGTTTCAAAGAGGGTTGAAAGAACCCCAGTATGGTGGCATCACATAATCAGAGGCGTATCTATCACGAGGCAAACAAGGCATTTGCCTAGGGCGGCACTTGCCGATGGGGCGGCAAAATGCCTTGTTTGCTTAGTGATAGTTACCCTGGCAGAGCCCCAAAAGCTCTTCTTTCTCCATTAGTATACATCCAGCCATGGAGCCTTCTCCCTGGTACAGGACAGCAGCCATGTGTGCCCGGCAGCCGCCCGGGGAGGGGTGAGCGCGGGTTGTCATGGAGAGTGGGAGGGGAGACATGACTGTCAGGGAGAGGAGAGGAAGTGTGCGGCACAAACACCCCCTCCCCCGCCTGTCCCAGCACTGACACCGGGGCTGCCCGCACGTGATGGCTCCTCTCTAGCTCCAGCCGCCTCTACAAGGAGACACCAGAGACAGGTGACAGGATGAGCTGACCATGGACTCCTCATCCACCGGTGAGTGGGGCCGCCAGGGGACCTGTCACATGTGATTTCCTCACCCCAGGGTGATGCGTGTTGACAAACAGCCCTGCAGCTCATCATGGCCGCACGTGGGTCCCCAGTGTAAGCCCTGGAGATGACATTGTGTAGGCAGCCTGTGCCCTGTCCATGGTGGCCTGCCCAGGACTGTGGGGTTACTTTGCTGCTGCTGCCTCCTCTTCCATCTGCAGCCTAAACTATGGAGCCTCTGAAGGTCACACACAGGGGGGCACATGAGGGGAGATGCCCCCAGGAAGAGCCCTAACCTTCTACCCTGGCATGTAGATGCTGGGCTGCATGGTAGAGTCTGATGCTAGAAAGTCTGGTTGTGCCCACCTGCAGTAATATAGGAGAGCAATGAAATCAGTGCCCATCCCCGGGCACCTCAGGAAGTGCCCAGCGCCCATCACTTTACACAAAGCTCCTGGTCTGGCCTCTGGTCCGGCTAGGAGACACCATTGCTGAGTCCTCATTGCTATCTTCTGATGGGACGTGGTCATTGGGCATGGTAAATGTAGAACTGGATGGCTTTTTAGGTATCTTGGAAAGTTGGGCGATCAGTCTTTTTAGCGAAGGAACACAATTATCCTCAAAATGCTTATTGAGGAACGGAAGTGACAATCGTATGTCGTCTGGTTATTAGGACCAGGTAAGTGTAGACTTGGGGGGGAGGGGAGTATTACACAATCTTTATATATTTTTTTATACATATACAGATTGTGTAATACCGCCCCTCACCCCCATCCAACCAACACAGAAATTAGCACCAATGTATTAAATAAAATTGCTGCCTGTATCATTATTCTAAAAATTAAAAAAAAGCTCAACTTCTGACACACATACTTAGTATTTTACAATTTTTTTATATGATTTTTATGGCCTTGACAGAAAGGGGTGGGTCAAATTTATATTAGGGGGGTGCCCGAGTTTAGTCTTGCCTAGGGGAGCATAAAACCAAGATACACCACTGCACATAATCCATTTAAGGCAGCAGCTCTGAAAAAAATTATACATACTCTATTACTCCTCTGTAAGAGATCAAGTTAGGCTACCTTCACAACCCTTGGGTTGTTAATTTGGTTATTGAGTTCCATCAGCGGATCTCAATACCGAATTAAACGATACGTTTTGATTTTATACATCAAGATCCGTTCTGTTAGGATGTGGTTGTGTGATATCAAAATGGAAATAAACGGATCCGTCTCTCTAAATACATTGAAAGTCAATGGGTAATGGATCCGGAATTTTAGGCTCCACAGCTTGCCTCGGTTTTGTGTCCGGTCACAAAAAGGATCGCTGCCAGAACGGAAGACATCCTGATGTATCATGAACAGATCTCTTTCCATTCAGAATGCATGAGGACTAAACGGAAAAAAAAATTCCGATATTAAGACCCTCTATACCAGAAAACAATAACTTAGGACTAATAGTAGCCTTACATGATCAGAGCTGCTGATTGGCCGAGAATGATTATGTTAAGTATCAGGTTGCTCCAAAGAACAATAATATGCATTCATTTTAAGCCTCTCTTTTGGTCTTCTAGGAGACTTTCTAATAGCTGTAAGTTTTTTAGGGTATCATGCTGATATCCTTATTTTAATAGGCATTCCATAGTCACAGATCCTCTAGAAAGACCACCCAAAACATAAAAGAAAAAAAATGCAATATATTTGTAAATTAGAGGTATTCACATCACAGTGTTCAGTTATTATGGCCATTTTTGACCTGAGGAGGTGCAAAATTAGTACTCAGGGAGTGATGATAGACTGTCATTTTATCAGCAAGCGCAATTTCAAAATTACAAATTCTGCTGACTTAATTCAAAAGTAACTACCAATATGGCTCCACTTCCTGTAGTCACTTATGTTTAAAGAGGTTATCCTTCCCAGGAAATGCCCCCCCATATGCCCAGGCCCCTCACACTGATTCTACTTACCTGGCTCCCCGCGTAGTTCCTGGTCCCCGCACTGCTGCCGCTGCTTCTCCCTGTGCGCAGATGAAAACATCTGGTGTTGGGGGGAAGCAGCCTTAGCATCACAGGTGACGCTAGGGAGGCTTATCCTCGTTACTACCTGTTATTGGCTGCTACCCCTCCGACTCCGGATGTTTTTCATCCGCACATGGGAAGAAGCAGCGACGGTCGTGCGGGGACCAGAAGCGACGCGGGGAGCCAGGTAAGTAAAATCAGTGTAAGTGGCCCGGGCATATTGGGGGGGAAGGGACATTTCCAGCCTCATGAACCACATGATAATTTAGTGTTATTCTCCTGAAAGTAATGTTTCTATGTATCTTTATATTATTTGTTTGAATAATGTTACTTTTTTTTATTTTGCAAAGGCATTGTGGCAGAATTCTGGTAGTTAAATTATACCTAAACAAAAATTATTACATTCAACGTAAAAAAAAAAGAAAAGAACCAAAGAATGAAAGAAATCAAATATGTTATGCTTATTACTCTTGGAAAAGTAATCATTAATTCAATTTTGAGAAGCAGGTTTAGCTGAAGTATTAAATTTGTTACCAAGGTTTCTATGAAATTCATTTCAGGATTCAAATTGCAAGCACAAGGAGAACATTCTGTTAGAGCTACAACACTGGTCACATGGCAAAAAATATGAATTTACATTTCACATAAAAAATAATAGGCACCATTTTGCTGCATTCCCACAGTTACAACAAAATGGATGCTGAATGAAAAGAATAGTGTTTTAAGGAAAACCTTTTACTGCCTGTACTTTCTTTGTAAATAGGAAAGAAAATACATTGTATCTATAAATGTGAAACCTCCACTGTGTCATATCTTCTATTTAAAGGTCAAAATGACCATTGTTAAAGCTCCACTACCAATATATTTGCCATATCAGTTTTTTTGTATATATTTAATTTATCTAATAAATATGTCTATCTATCTATAAATCTATAACTATTATACCATTTGAAGCTTACTAACAATGTTATATTTTTTTCTTATTACAGTTACTATTAACCTACAACCATCACTTCACATTATCTTTTAAGGTAAAATAAAACTTAAATGTGTTAGTTTGAGAACAGGAACATTTAATAGAGGTTGTGGCCTCAAATTAGTCACCTATAATTTAAGTTATTGTGAAGGTTAGAAAGTGATGGACATATTAATGCCTATGTCATTTATTATGTGCATAGATAATGCATTAATTTGCTTATAGTAATTATGAAAGCTGTTTTGTAATAAAGCTGTAACAATAAAGCATTTGGCCTTGGTCGAACAGATGGGACTTCAGTGTCATTGGGGATGGTCAGTTATGGAGGAGAATTCAGTGGGACACAGAATTTTAAAATATATATATATATATATATATATATATATATATATATAAAGAAAAAAAAACATTTGGCAATGAAGGTTGTTTTCATTTCCTGAGAAAAATATACGTTGTGCTGGTAAATTTGTTGTTACCAAGTTGTATTTTGCACAATAGCAATAAAAATATAATGAAATGCTTGAAATAATTTAGCATAGCAGTGATATCAAACATAGGACATAAATGTGATCCTGCTGGCTTCAAATGGTATATAATGTGTGTTTACATATGGATTTTTTAATGCATTAACATATTATATTGCCATTTATTATGCCGCTAATCAAGATTATTATTCAAGCATTTACTAATATACAGTACAAGAAACAAAAACTTAAACATTAGGAACCAATGAAACAAATGTTCATTTACATGTTTGCTGAGAAAAATGTAACAAATATTTACTGTACATAATTGTTTAGTGTTTTCAATGATGACAAATAAAACATTTTTTTACTAAGGAAAGTGTTTCTTTGAGTGTTGAAAATAATAATAATAATAATAATAATAATAATAATAATATACATTTAATTATGCATGGAATTAACTTATTATAATCAAAGCACACATATAGACTTGCAACCATCGTGCAAAAAATATTCTTTTGCAAAATACAAATTCAAATAATTGAATTGAGTGAATGCTATGAAGTATTAAGAGAATTGTGCTGTTATTAGGTTATACTGCCACCTATTGTTCAGAGATGATCAGTACTGCATTGTCCTAACCATCATGATGCTGAGTGGATGGTCAATGACATTTTCTAGAGAAAGAAAGAAAGAAAGAAAGAAAGAAAGAAAGAAAGAAAGAAAGAAAGAAAGAAAGAAAGAAAGAAAGAAAGAAAGAAAGGATATATGAAAATGATACTAAAATGTAATTGTGTAATATATTTGTATAATGTAACAGATGATTTATAATACAAATGTCTGTGATAGATGATTTATCATTTTAATGTTTGTGAGGTCAGAACATAAATAATGCAAACTGTGTCCTGGGATATAAGGCAATCAATTTCTAAATCAAAACCTATAACTTCCTGACTTCTTTTGATGCCACAGAAATATTGGACATTGGCTGCTAAATACAAACAAAATCTAAATGTAAATAAAAGTTACACGTGTTGTATTGTTGTCTACCTTGCATATTGTATTGATTATATTAATATTATATAAAGAGTAATATTTTTGCTTAGTTTAGGTCATTTATACGATATTTTAATATCTGGATGTATTTGGAACAGGATCACATCTTGTTTTATCATACAGGGTATAATCGATGATGATCACAATGCAGCATATGATCAGCAATTAAACAGAGACCTTAGAAATTCAACACGTTTCAATCTTTAATCTTTGCAGTTGTTTCCAATGTAAAATAAAACAAACACAAGGCAACCTATTCATTTACAAGACAATGAAGCATTCTGTCAGTTTATTACTGAATATGATCCATGGAATTATCTGTTTGATGTGACGGTGTATAAAAAGCTCAGTCTCATCAGTGATCTTTGCAGCATAACTGATTGTGTGCTAAGTGACCTTTCAACTTGATGGGTAAAAGCATTGCCCTAAATCATTCATGGGATGCTACCACAATACTTAAATACATCTCACAAATTTCAGAACACTACTCAATTCTTTTTTAAGGGAATCTACATATGGGTAATAATTAGTAAAGGTGTTTTCATTGAATGATTTATTTGATCAACTTGAAATATATATTAACTATCTTATATCAAATAATGAATATACAAGAAAACATACAAACAATATTGTATAGTTTATGACAGGTACAGAACTGCATCTGTGAACAAGACGCTATGCCTGAATGTCCATTTCACATTTACACATAGATACACATATGCACATATATTGCTTTATAGATATTAGCTCGATCTGTAAAAATAGAAATAATATAAATGGTCGGAATCAGTAAGACAGTTACACCAGGCAAAAACCTATTATAACCAGTAATCATGTTATTATCATATAAGTATTAGATACCATCAATAGGAGATTAGTCTCATAATTAGTTTAATCATGAGAAGCGCAATGGAAAAAAATGTAAGATTAATTCTAGCACAAAATCAAATTATC
The DNA here is from genome assembly GCF_014858855.1 of Bufo gargarizans. NCBI lineage: Eukaryota > Metazoa > Chordata > Amphibia > Anura > Bufonidae > Bufo > Bufo gargarizans. Next base: position 66,438,198 of record NC_058084.1, on the reverse strand, counting down.
ACCTATATTTAATCTAGTATATATGCATTCCATATACTAAATTGCAATGCTGCATATCATTTTGAACAGATGAATGTAAAAAGAGTGATTAGTCCCACATTAAAATGGTGAAATTTTATCATTATCCTAAATGACAAATGACGGACCTTTATTGTCTATTTCATCTGCTGATAAATGTTGACCTTATTTGCATATATATCTGACATCATTCTAATGTAAATCTTGCTTATAAACTAAATAATTCATTCTGCCTTTTCACACGATTAAAGATGATGGATAAGCTTGGGTGGATAAACAACTACTAACCAATTCTATGCGACTCACATGTCACAATCCTTCTGACACGCAAGTACTAATGACAAGACACAATTAGCATGTGTATGGACAGATGTAGTCACTGGAGACGGAATAATTGAAAAAAATACACTAAAGTACTCTATCTATCTATCTATCTATCTATCCCCCTGCCTATTTCTGAGCTGCTGTATATTCTCTAAGCTCCATATAGCTTAACAAAGCTAAACTATAAAAATACAATTGATACAAAATATCAAAATGAAAGTTTCTAAAGACCCAAGTGCAAAGAACATTTTCCTAATTAAATGCAGTTATTTTAGAAAGGTGGTAAAAAGATATCATTATATTTACCATGATTTCTTTTCCTTCAATAGCCCTATGCAATATGCCTTCATCCTTTTTTGACTGGGAAGTAAACTAGAAGGTGGGGGGGATACTGCACTACAGCACACACATAGCAATCGCCTCTAGACATGACCCAAAATGATGCTAAGAAGTCTTGCTCTGACCTCCTGCTAACCAGCCTCTTGTGATTAATTCAGCATGTCCTTGAAAGTATCTGCTTGAGAGCATTGGTTTTTTAATTTAGGAGTTCCTGCAGCCCACCTATAGTTTCACCCCTGCATTTTTATCATACAAAAACCATTTATCTATGAAGACAGATCTGTGATAACTGAAAGACACCACCTGCCTAAATACCACTCAAAGATGACCATAATGCCCTTATACATTATAGAACCAATTGTACGTGAGATTTATACCGTCTTTGTTGTTGTTTTTCCCCCCCTTTAGTAGTGAAAACCTTTCACATGTCTTAATATGTATCCCTTTACAGAAGAACAGCAATGTGGCCACAAAATGTTAATTTCTAACCAAACATCAGCAATCACAACCATCACATGGATGGAATAAAAAAAAGAGCAATCTAACATCCAGGGATATGAATTTCTGATCAGTGGCTGGCAGACTGCCGCGAAGGCTTACAGTAATCCCATTGGACAGCTAGGGTTGATGAAGCCTGGGAACAGGCAAACCACAATGTAGGTAGTGCACAATTGCAAGCATTTGTCCATAATTTAGAGCTATATGAGAAGTGGAGAGTATTCATCTGAACAACAAGCTGTAATTTTACAACAGTAACATTTATACAATTGTTAACTCATTACAGTCCTGTGCTGCAATAATTCTTTCCTTGTTAAGACAGTAAAAGACACACATCAGCTGCAGCACTCTAAGGCCTTCACACGGGCAACGCGGGTGAGGGCCAGATGCGTTCAGGGTGCATAGCGGGAAACCCGCGCAAGTAGGCACATAATTGCAGTCAGTTTTGTCTGCGATTGCGTTCCGATGTTCAGTTCTTTTCCGCGCGAGTGCAATGCGTTTTGCACGCGCGTGAGAAAAAACTGAATGTGGTACCCAGACCCGAACCCAGACTTCTTTACTGAAGTTTGGGTTTGGTGTTCTGTAGATTTTATTATTTTCCATTATAACATGGTTATAATAAAAAATAATGGCATTCTTTAATGCAGAATGCTAAGCATAATGTCAATTAAGGATTAAAAAATAATAAAAACATAACTCACCTCATCCACTTGATCGCGCAGCCAGCATCGTCTTCTTTCTTCTTCTTTCAGGACCTGCAAAGGGACCTTTGATGACGTAATCGTGCTCACCACGTGGTGAGCGTGGTGACGTCAACGCAGGTCCTGCTGAATAAAGATAGAAGGAACTTCTATCTTCATTCAGCAGGACCTGCGCTGACGTCACCACGCTTACCACATGGTGAGCGTGATTACATCATCCAAGGTCCTTTTGCAGGTCCTGAAAGAAGAAGAAAGAAGACGATATAGAACATGCTGCGATTTTCACGCAATGCACAAATGATGCATGGAAATCACTGCTCATCTGCACAGCCCCATTGAAGTGAATGGGTCCGGATTCAGTGCGGGTGCAATGCGTTCACCTCAAGCATTGCACCCGTGCGGAAATCTCGCCCGTGTGAAAGGGGCCTAAATGTGGCCAGGGACAACAGTTTCATATAATCAATGATTTTCAAAATATTTTTCTTTAAAATGTGCAATTCTCTATTAATAACAAGTGACATATGACAAGCACCCATTTTCTATGTGTGTGCACACTGCGAAGATATTACATGTGATCTCACCAGAGTACTATATGTACAGGGACGTATGATAACATTTTGGTAGGTAATCTAATTAAAAATGGATGTCACATGACATCTCTCAGCTACACTAAATTAGACTGGTTGTCTCACTTCGATCCTTGGTGGCATATCGCTAGGATATGCCACCAATGTCATATAGGTAAAGTTCCCATCTCTGGGACCAGGACCTATCTTTAGAACGGAGTACCCGAAGTTCATGTGAGTGTACTGCGCATGTGCTGCCACCCTCCATTTATTTATATAAGAGCGGCGTGCTTGGCTATTTTCAGAAGTCCCATAGAAATGAATAGAGAGCACAGTACGCAAGCATGGCCATCGCTCCATTAATTTCTAAGGAACTGCTGAAAATAGCTGAGCCAGCACTCCCATAAAAATGAATGGAGGGTGGCCATGCATGTGTGTATGTTCTTTCTCTTTGAGAGCTTCATTCTAGAGATACCTCTGGGCCCCACACCTGCTGTATCTGACATTGGTGGCATATCCTAGAGATATGCCATCAAAGTTCAAGGTGAGAGAACCCTTTTAATTTTACCAGTCTACCATTAATTGCACAACTTCTGCATGGACATCCTAACTTCTTTTGTATATTCTTAAAGAACATATATTTTGTGCACAACTGTACACATGTACAACTGATTTATTATCTCAGTTATGTAGCACCTGTCAAAGAATGAAATACATTAAGATGTAAACAATCAGTTTATGAAATTGATGTATTGAAAGCTGAAAAGGGGGCAAGTGTATGGATCTGAGCGACTTTGACATTATGAACTGGGTAAGAGTGTTTTAAAAATCACATGTCGTTTGGTGTGTTCACATTCTGCAGTGGTTTTCAACTGAAAGACAGCTACTAGCATTATTATCTATTTAAAAGCAAAACTAACACAAAATGTTTCCCACATACAGTACAGACCAAAAGTTTGGACATACCTTCTCATTCAAAGAGTTTTCTTTATTATTTGACTATGAAAATTGTAGATTCACACTGAAGGCATCAAAACTATGAATTAACACATGTGGAATTATATACATAACTAAAAAGTGTGAAACAACTGAAAATATGTCATATTCTAGGTTCTTCAAAGTAGCCACCTTTTGCTTTGATTACTGCCTTGCACACTCTTGGCATTCTCTTGATGAGCTTCAAGAGGTAGTCACCTGAAATGGTCTTCCAACAGTCTAGAAGGAGTTCCCAGAGATGCTTAGCACTTGTTGGCTCTTTTGCCTTCACTCTGAGGTCCAGCTCACCCCAAACCATCTCGATTGGGTTCAGGTCCGGTGACTGTGGAGGCCAGGTCATCTGGCGCAGCACCCCATCACTCTCCTTCATGGTCAAATAGCCCTTACACAGCCTGGAGGTGTGTTTGGGGTCATTGTCCTGTGGAAAAATAAATGATGGTCTAACTAAACGCAAACCGGATGGAATAGCATGCCGCTGCAAGATGCTGAGGTAGCCATGCTGGTTCAGTATGCCTTCAATTTTGAATAAATCCCCAACAGTGTCACCAGCAAAGTAGCCCCACACCATCACACCTCCTCCTCCATGCTTCACGGTGGGAACCAGACATGTAGAGTCCATCCGTTCACCTTTTCTGCGTCACACAAAGACACGGTGGTTGGAACCAAAGATCTCAAATTTGGACTCATCAGACCAAAGCACAGATTTCCACTGGTATAATGTCCATTCCTTGTGTTCTTTAGCCCAAACAAGTCTCTTCTGCTTGTTGCCTGTCCTTAGCAGTGGTTTCCTAGCAGATATTCTACCATGAAGGCCTGATTCACACAGTCTCCTCTTAACAATTGTTCTAGAGATGTGTCTGCTGCTAGAACTCGATTTCTGCGATTTCTGAGGCTGGTGACTCGGATGAACTTATCCTCCGCAGCAGAGGTGACTCTTGGTCTTCCTTTCCTGGGGCGGTCAGCATGTGAGCCAGTTTCTTTGTAGCGCTTGATGGTTTTTGTGACTGCACTTGGGGACAATTTCAAAGTTTTCCCAATTTTTCCGACTGACTGACCTTCATTTCTTAAAGTAATGATGGCCACTCGTTTTTCTTTACTTAGCTGCTTTTTTCTTGCCATAATAAAAATTCTAACAGTCTATTCAGTAGGACCTGACTTCCCACAACGCAGCTGATGGTCCCTAACACCAGTTATAAGGCAAGAAATCCCACTTATTAAACCTGACAGGGCACACATGTGAAGTGAAAACCATTTCAGGTGACTACCTCTTGACGCTCATCAGGTGAATGCCATGAGTGTGCAAAGCAGTAATCAAAGCAAAAGGTGGCTACTTTGAAGAACCTAGAATATGACATATTTTCAGTTGTTTCACACTTTTTTGTTATGTATATAATTCCACATGTGTTAATTCATAGTTTTGATGCCTTCAGTGTGAATCCACAATTTTCATAGTCATGAAAATAAAGAAAACTCTTTGAATGAGAAGGTGTGTCCAAAATTTTGGTCTGTACTGTATGTGTATAAAAAAAAGGCATGACCAAAAGTGTTATCCAAGCTTAGTCAAGCACAAAATGTATGGCACTCAGAGACATATAGTGTCATTACATTGGTGTTTCCCATTGCAAAGTCCAGAAACAGTTGCCAAACACTGAGGAATGCACCCCTAGTGTATATACTTTGGCAGCCAATGCCTCCAAACAAATAGCATGAATCTTATTAAAGATCCACGTTTTAGAAGTGGGGGGTGAGCTTGGCTGCACTAATCATATGGGTAGGAAAATTGTTATGCGAGAAATGAAAATTTGGTTTGGTTAGCAAGAGTAAGATTCTGGTGTAAACGTAATGTTTGTATAACAAATCTTATTTATGAATAGAGTTGAGCGGACACCTGGATGTTCGGGTTCGAGAAGTTCAGCCGAACTTCCCGGAAATGTTCGGGTTCGGGATCCGAACCCGATCCGAACTTCGTCCCGAACCCGAACCCCATTGAAGTCAATGGGGACCCGAAATTTTCGGCATTAAAAAGGCTGTAAAACAGCCCAGGAAAGGGCTAGAGGGCTGCAAAAGGCAGCAACATGTAGGTAAATCCCCTGCAAACAAATGTGGATAGGGAAATGAATAAAAATAAAAATAAAATAAATAAAAATTAACCAATATCAATTGGAGAGAGGTCCCATAGTAGAGAATCAGGCTTCACGTCAGCCACCACTGCAACAGTCCATTGTCAGATATTTAGGCCCAGCACCCAGGCAGAGGAGAGAGGTCCCGTAACAGAGAATCTGTCTTCATGTCAGCAGAGAATCAGTCTGCATGTCATAGCAGAGAATCAGGCTTCATGTCAGCCACCACTGCAACAGTCCATTGTCAGATATTTAGGCCCAGCACCCAGGCAGAGGAGAGAGGTCCCGTAACAGAGAATCTGGCTTCATGTCAGCAGAGAATTAGTCTGCATGTCATAGCAGAGAATCAGGCTTCACGTCACCCAACATTGGAACAGTTCATTGGCATATATTTAGGCCCAGCACACAGGCAGAGGAGAGAGGTCCTGTAACAGAGAATCTCTCTTCATGTAAGCAGAGAATCAGTCTGCATGTCATAGCAGAGAATCGGGCTATACGTCAGCCACCACTGCAACAGTCCATTGGCATATATTTAGGCCCAGGCACCCAGGCAGAGGAGAGAGGTCCCGTAACAGAGAATCTGGCTTCATGTCAGCAGAGAATCAGTCTGCATGTCATAGCAGAGAATCAGGCTTCACGTCAGCCACCACTGCAACAGTCCATTGTCATATATTTAGGCCCAGCACCCAGGCAGAGGAGAGAGGTCCCGTAACAGAGAATATGGCTTCATGTCAGCAGAGAATCAGTCTGCATGTCATAGCAGAGAATCAGGCTTCACGTCACCCAACATTGGAACAGTCCATTGACATATATTTAGGCCCAGGCACCCAGCCAGACAGCCAGAGGAGAGAGGTCCCGTAACAGAGAATCTAGCTTCATGTCAGCAGAGAATCAGTCTGCATGTCATAGCAGAGAATCAGGCTTCACGTCAGCCACCACTGCAACAGTCCATTGGCATATATTTAGGCCCAGCACACAGGCAGAGGAGAGAGGTCCCTTAACAGAGAATCAGGCTTCACGTCACCCAACATTGGAACAGTCCATTGGCATATATTTAGGCCCCGGCACCCAGACAGAGGAGAGGTTCATTCAACTTTGGGTAGCCTCGCAATATAATGGTAAAATGAAAATAAAAATAGGATTGAATGAGGAAGTGCCCTGGAGTACAATAATATATGGTTAAGGGGAGGTAGTTAATGTCTAATCTGGACAAGGGACGGACAGGTCCTGTGGGATCCATGCCTGGTTCATTTTTATGAAAGTCAGCTTGTCCACATTGGCTGTAGACAGGCGGCTGCGTTTGTCTGTAATGACGCACCCTGCCGTGCTGAATACACATTCAGACAAAACGCTGGCCGCCTTGCAGGCCAGCACCTCCAAGGCATAAAAGGCTAGCTCTGGCCACGTGGACAATTTAGAGACCCAGAAGTTGAATGGGGCCAAACCATCAGTCAGTACGTGGAGGGGTGTGCACACGTACTGTTCCGCCATGTTAGTGAAATGTTGCCTCCTGCTAACACGTTGCGTATCAGGTGGTGGTGCAGTTAGCTGTGCCGTGTTGACAAAACTTTTCCACATCTCTGCCATGCTAACCCTGCCCTCAGAGGAGCTGGCCGTGACACAGCTGCCTTGGCGACCTCTTGCTCCTCCTCTGCCTTGGCCTTGGGCTTCCACTTGTTCCCCTGTGACATTTGGGAATGCTCTCAGTAGCACCTCTACCAACGTGCGCTTGTACTCGCGTATCTTCCTATCACGCTCCAGTGCAGGAAGTAAGGTGGGCACATTGTCTTTGTATCGTGGATCCAGCAGGGTGGCAACCCAGTAGTCCGCACACGTTAAAATGTGGGCAACTCTGCTGTCATTGCGCAGGCACTGCAGCATGTAGTCGCTCATGTGTGCCAGGCTGCCCAGGGGTAAGGACAAGCTGTCCTCTGTGGGAGGCGTATCGTCATCGTCCTGCCTTTCCCCCCAGCCACGCACCAGTGATGGGCCCGAGCTGCGTTGGGTGCCACCCCGCTGTGACCATACTTCATCCTCATCCTCCTCCACCTCCTCCTCATCCTCGTCCTCCAGTAGTGGGCCCTGGCTGGCCACATTTGTACCTGGCCTCTGCTGTTGCAAAAAACCTCCCTCTGAGTCACTTCGAAGAGACTGGCCTGAAAGTGCTAAAAATGACCCCTCTTCCTCCTCCTCCTCCTGGGCCACCTCCTCATCCATCATCGCCCTAAGTGTTTTCTCAAGGAGACATAGAAGTGGTATTGTAACGCTGATAACGGCGTCATCGCCACTGGCCATGTTGGTGGAGTACTCAAAACAGTGCAACAGGGCACACAGGTCTCGCATGGAGGCCCAGTCATTGGTGGTGAAGTGGTGCTGTTTCGCAGTGCGACTGACCCGTGCGTGCTGCAGCTGAAACTCCACTATGGCCTGCTGCTGCTCGCACAGTCTGTCCAGCATGTGCAAGGTGGAGTTCCACCTGGTGGGCACGTCGCATATGAGGCGGTGAGCGGGAAGGCCGAAGTTACGCTGTTGCGCAGACAGGCGAGCAGCGGCAGGATGTGAACGCCGGAAGCGCAAACAGACGGCCCGCACTTTATGCAGCAGCTCTGACATGTCGGGGTAGTTGTGAATGAACTTCTGCACCACCAAATTCAGCACATGCGCCAGGCAAGGGATGTGCGTCAAACCGGCTAGTCCCAGAGCTGCAAAGAGATTTCGCCCATTATTGCACACCACCAGGCCGGGCTTGAGGCTCACTGGCAGCAACCACTCGTCGGTCTGTTGTTCTATACCACGCCACAACTCCTGTGCGGTGTGGTGCCTGTCCCCCAAACATATGAGTTTCAGAATGGCCTGCTGACGTTTACCCCGGGCTGTGCTGAAGTTGGTGGTGAAGGTGTGTGGCTGACTGGATGAGCAGGTGGAAGAAGAGGAGGAGGAAGCCGAGAAGGAGGAGGTGGCAACAGGAGGCAAAGAATGTGGCCCTGCGATCCTTGGCGGCGGAAGGACGTGCGCCAAACAGCTCTCCGCCTGGGGCCCAGCTGCCACTACATTTACCCAGTGTGCAGTTAGGGAGATATAGCGTCCCTGGCCGTGCTTACTGGTCCACGTATCTGTGGTTAGGTGGACCTTGCTACAGATGGCGTTGCGCAGTGCACACTTGATTTTATCGGATAATTGGTTGTGCAGGGAAGGCACGGCTCTCTTGGAGAAGTAGAGGCGGCTGGGAACAACATACTGTAGGACAGCAAGCGACATGAGCTGTTTAAAGCTGTCTGTGTCCACCAGCCTAAATGACAGCATTTCATAGGCCAGTAGTTTAGAAATGCTGGCATTCAGGGCCAGGGATCGAGGGTGGCTAGGTGGGAATTTACGCTTTCTCTCAAATGTTTGTGAGATGGAGAGCTGAACGCTGCCGTGTGACATGGTTGAGATGCTTGGTGACGGAGGTGGTGGTGGTGTTAGTGGTACATCCCCTGTTTGCTGGGCGGCAGGTGCCAACGTTCCTCCAGAGGCGGCGGAAGCGGCCGAGGCGGCAGCAGCAGAAGAGGCCGAGGCGGCAGCAGCAGAAGAGGTAGCAGGGGGAGCCTGAATGACTTACTTGTTTTTAAGGTGTTTACTCCACTGCAGTTCATGCTTTGCATGCAGGTGCCTGGTCATGCAGGTTGTGCTAAGGTTCAGAACGTTAATGCCTCGCTTCAGGCTCTGATGGCACAGCGTGCAAACCACTCGGGTCTTGTCGTCAGCACATTGTTTGAATAAGTGCCATGCCAGGGAACTCCTTGAAGCTGCCTTTGGGGTGCTCGGTCCCAGATGGCGGCGGTCAGTAGCAGGCGGAGTCTCTTGGCGGCGGGTGTTCTGCTTTTGCCCACTGCTCCCTCTTTTGCTACGCTGTTGGCTCGGTCTCACCACTGCCTCTTCCTCCGAACTGTGAAAGTCAGTAGCACGACCTTCATTCCATGTGGGGTCTAGGACCTCATCGTCCCCTGCATCGTCTTCCACCCAGTCTTGATCCCTGACCTCCTGTTCAGTCTGCACAGTGCAGAAAGACGCAGCAGTTGGCACCTGTGTTTCGTCATCATCAGAGACTTGCTGAGGTGGTATTCTCATGTCCTCATCATCAGGAAACATAAGTGGTTGTGCGTCAGTGCATTCTATGTCTTCCACCGCTGGGGAAGGGCTAGGTGGATGCCCTTGGGAAACCCTGCCAGCAGAGTCTTCAAACAGCATAAGAGACTGCTGCATAACTTGAGGCTCAGACAGTTTCCCTGATATGCATGGGGGTGATGTGACAGACTGATGGGGTTGGTTTTCAGGCGCCATCTGTGCGCTTTCTGCAGAAGACTGGGTGGGAGATAATGTGAACATGCTGGATCCACTGTCGGCCACCCAATTGACTAATGCCTGTACCTGCTCAGGCCTTACCATCCTTAGAACGGCATTGGGCCCCACCATATATCGCTGTAAATTCTGGCGGTTACTGGGACCTGAGGTAGTTGGTACACTAGGACGTGTGGATGTGGCAGAACGGCCACGTCCTCTCCCAGCACCAGAGGGTCCACTAACACCACCACGACCATGTCCACGTCCGCGTCCCTTACTAGATGTTTTCCTCATTGTTATCGTTCACCACAACAACAAAAATATTATTTGGCCCAATGTATTGTATTCAAATTCAGCTGAATATAAATTTGAGGCCTAGTATTTAGGCGCTGGGTGACAGGTATAGGTTTACTGACAGAATTAGACTTGGAAATGCACAGTAGCGGGTGTGTGAAGTTATTCTGAATGACCCTATGTGCACCTTGAATATGATATTCCCTTTTAGGGATAGATTTCAAATAGCTCTGATACAGCAGAAACCACTAAATTATGAAATTGCTAAATTGGGAATTGTATTTCAACCCAGAACAAAAACTGTGCTTGGACGGACACTAAATAACTTGCCCAGCCACAGCAATTTAGCAGGATATAAATTTGAGGCCTAGTATTTAGGCGCTAGGTGACAGGTATAGGTTTACTGACAGAATTAGACTTGGAAATGCATAGTAGCGGGTGTGTGAAGTTATTCTGAATGACCCTATGTGCACCTTGAATATGATATACCCTTTTAAGGATAGATTTCAAATAGCTCTGATACAGCAGAAACCACTAAATTATGAAATTGATAAATTGGGAATTGTATATCAACCCAGAACAAAAAATGTGCTGACGGACACTAAATAACTTGACCAGCCACACCAGTAACGACAGATTTAGCTGGATATAAACTTGAGGCCTAGTATTTAGGCGCTGGGTGACAGGTATACGTTTACTGACAGAATTAGACTGGGATATGGCCAAAAAATAACCACACTATTGATGGTTAAATGCACTTGGTGTGACAGCTTGACCAACCACACTACTGAGGGTTAAATGCACTTGGTGACAGGCACAGCTTGCCCCTGATGTAGTATATGGCCAAAAAATAAACAGACTATTGCTGGTTAAATGCACTTGGTGTGACAGCTTCACCCTGATGTAGGCTTTAGCCAAAAAACAACCACACCATTGAGGGTTAAATGCACTTGGTGACAAGCGCAGCTTGCCCCTGATGTAGTATATGGCCAAAAAATAAACAGACTATTGCTGGTTAAATGCACTTGGTGTGACAGCTTCACCCTGATGTAGGCTTTAGCCAAAAAACAACCACACCATTGAGGGTTAAATGCACTTGGTGACAGGCGCAGCTTGCCCCTGATGTAGTATATGGCCAAAAAATAAACAGACTATTGCTGGTTAAATGCACTTGGTGTGACAGCTTCACCCTGATGTAGGCTTTAGCCAAAAAACAACCACACCATTGAGGGTTAAATGCACTTGGTGACAGGTGCAGCTTGCCCCTGATGTAGTATATGGCCAAAAAATAAACAGACTATTGCTGGTTAAATGCACTTGGTGTGACAGCTTCACCCTGATGTAGGCTTTAGCCAAAAAACAACCACACCATTGAGGGTTAAATGCACTTGGTCGCAGCTTGTGCTGGCGCACCACAAGACACAAAATGGCCGCCAATCACCCCAGAAAAAAGTGACTGACAAACGGTCTGGGCAGCCTAAAAACAGTGAGCAATTGAGTATCAGCAGCTCAATGATCCACAGCTGCAGATCGATCACTGGATGGAGTCTTTTGGAGGAGTTAATCTGCCTAATCTCGCCCTACTGTCGCAGCCGCAACCTCTCCCTATGCTGATCAGAGCAGAGTGACGGGCGGCGCTATGTGACTCCAGCTTAAATAGAGGCTGGGTCACATGGTGCTCTGGCCAATCACAGCCATGCCAATAGTAGGCATGGCTGTGACGGCCTCTTGGGGCAAGTAGTATGACGCTTGTTGATTGGCTGCTTTGCAGCCTTTCAAAAAGCGCCAAGAAAGCGACGAACACCGAACCCGAACCCGGACTTTTACGAAAATGTCCGGGTTCGGGTCCATATCACGGACACCCCAAAATTCGGTACGAACCCGAACTATACAGTTCGGGTTCTCTCATCCCTATTTATGAAGCATTCCACATCACTCTAGAATTTACAAACAGGTTCTCCAAATGTGAGATCTGGATCTTGTCTCCAGGTTGCCTGATGCAATGTATTTTAAATAAGTAGTCATGTGGACTCCTACACCACCTCGGGAGTATTTTGTGAGCTTTCGTGGACATAAATACAGAGCAAAAAAAATACGAGTGAGTGCATAAAAAAGTATTTTAATGGGCAGTGGCTGTGAACCCACTGTGCCAACTAACCAGTTTGCCTGTGGGTTAGTCCTAGGGGTGTTATACTGGAAATTCCCTGTTTTTTACCCTTTAACCACTATACTGAGATCTGGCCTCGCTGCACGGGACCCACCAGATCGATACCTCTTGGAATAGTCCCAGTGTACTTGGCAACTGACCCATAGGGGTCAGAAACACTGGTTTGAAGCAACAAGGAGTCAGGCAAACTCTAAGTCAGCAAACAGGTGGAGGTCTGTGCAATTCCGAGAAACAAGTCCAAGGTCAGGGCAGGCAGCAAGGGGTCAGTACTATAGGCATACTAAGACAAGGGAAAGTGGCGGAGTCAGATAACAGGTAGAAGTTCACAGCAAAAAACGGCAACCAGAATAGCACACTTTCGCTGGTTAACTAGAGAACTAGGAACTTAAACCTCAGGCATCTTCCTCAGTAGAAGGTGTCTTAAATATCCACAGGTGTCCAACCATTGGCAGGCAGGGATTTTAAACAATTGACCATTTAAGAGCCAGAAGATGCATAAGTGCCCTTAGGCCCTCAGATAGAGGGCTTGCAGCCTGGTGCTGGCTGTGGCCTTCAATGTGGGACACATGAGTTTGGCAGTCACAGCCTCTACAAGGAGACAAATAAAAGCTAGGGGGACCGGTTGCTGAACTAGGTAAACAATGTGACACCCGCCCATGATAGCGGGATTGCATCAGGCACAGAGGTCAGCTGTGAGTTTCTGAGCTATGAAGCTCATGTTACTAATCAGTTAGGAATTTAGGCTGCTTGGTGTGATAGTCTAATAGTAAGCAAATGTATATCTTAGATATAATTTTGGCTGGAGGACATCTCCCCAAATATTTTTTTTAAAGCCAATTGGGATCTGGTTAAGGACACAACTTCATATTCATAAAACAAGCATACCATAGGTAAGTGCAAAATCAGAGGATTAGATAGACTTGACTGAGATCCCAAGAGGGTAAAGATCTTCACAGACTTCAGTTGGTACCAAAAATCAACAATAAAAGTCAAGACATTATTACAAAAGAATGGGAAGACATTAAGGGGAGCAAAGGGTAAGAGGAAACCTCCTGAGAGATTTAAAGGGGTTGTCCCTAGAAAAGAGATGGCCTTGCGGTTCACCATGCGGTCCTTTCGCGGCTAACTTTTCTCGTTCGCGGTTCGCCGAACATGCGAACATATGGCGATGTACGCTGGCGCCATATTCTCTTTGACCCATGACACATCCATCAGGTGGGACAGGACAGCCAATTGAGACGTTTCAGCACATGGACACCCTCCCTACCCTATAAATAAACCCAATCTGGCAGCCATTTTAGATTCAGTTTTTTTGCCAGTGTAGGGAGAGGTTGCTGTGTGGAGCAGAGACAAACTGTTAGGGACACCAAACACTAGCTAATGGGGCCACACAATTCCTTTTATGGACTGGTATAGGTGTGCTATCGATAGGTGTGACATACTGAGGGGTGTGATATACTTATAATATACTTTCTAACATAGAAAGTATATTATAGTGCAATTGTATTGTGCAGCAGTTGTGTGCAGTTCTGCTGCGATACTGCAGCTAGATGGAAGAACTAATTGCAACTGGTGTGATATACCTGTTGATCCCCCCAAAAAAACGTATTGAGGGGTGTGATATACCTATAATATACCTTCTAAAAAAGAAAGTATATTATAGTGCATTTTTATTGTGCAGCAGTTGTGTGCGGTTCTGTTGAGATACCCAAACTAGATAGAGGGACAAACGCTATTGGAATAACTAATTGCAACTGGTTTGGTATACCTGTTGCCCCCCCCAAAAAAACTGATTTAGGAGTGTGATATACCTATAATATACCTTCTAACATAGAAAGTATATTATAGTGCATTTGTATTATACAGCAGTTGTGTGTGGTTCTACTGAGATACTGTAGCTAGATAGAGGGACAAATGCTATTGGAATAACTAATTGCAACTGGTGTGATATACTTGTTGCTCCCCAAAAACTGATTAAGGGGTGAGATATACCTGCTTCCACAAAATATTGATTAAGGGGTTTGATATTCCGGCTTCCACAAAAATTTATTGAGGACTGCGATACACCGGTTTCCAGCAAATATTGATTAAGGCGTTTGATATACCAGCTTCCAGCAAATACCCATTAAGGGGTTCTATATACCTGTTTCCACCAAATACTGATAGAAGGTATTGATATACAGGCTTCCACTAAATATTGATTGAGACCTGCGATACACCAGCTTCCACCAAATATTGATTAAAAAGGGGTTTGATATACCAGCTTCCAGCAAATGCTCATTAAGGGGTTCTTTATACCTGTTTCCATAAAATATTGATAGAGGGAATTAATATACTGGCTTCCACCAAATATAGATTGAGGCCTGCAATACACCGGCTTCCACTAAATATTGATTAAAGGGATTGTCCAGGTTCAGAGCTGAACCCGGACATACCCTTATTTTCACCCCGGCAGCCCCCCTGAGCCTAGCATCGGAGCATCTCATGCTCCGATGCGCTCCAGTGCCCTGCGCTAGATCGCGCAGGGCACAGGCTCTTGTGTTTTCAATAACACACTGCCGGGCGGTAACTTCCGCCCAGCAGTGTGTTCGGTGACGTCACCGGCTCTGAGGGGCGGGCTTTAGCTCTGCCCTAGCCGTTTTACTGGCTAGGGCAGAGCCAAATCCCGCCCATCAGTGCCGGTGACGTCACCGGGGTTCCTGTCAGCCAAATGGAGAGCCCGGTACGTCACCGGAACTCTGAAAAATGCCTTTGCCCTGCGCGATTTAGCGCAGGGCAAAGGAGAGCATCGGAGCATGAATTGCTCCGATGCTCATGTCAGGGGGGCTGCTGAAAATGGAGGGCTGTCCAGGTTCAGCTCTGAACCTGGACAACCCCTTTAAGGAGCTTGATATACCAGCTTCCACCAAATATTGATTAAGGCCTGCGATATACCTGCTTCCACAAATACTGCTCTTCTATAAGGACTTTGTCACAGGGTCATTTTGTAAATGACAGGCAGAGGAAGAGGCAGGCCATTCCGCAGGGGTGGTAGGGGTTGGGCAGCTGCACCAGGCCGGAGCCTAAGTGGGAAGTTGGAGAAGGTGTGTGCGATTACATCAAAGGACGCACCACAGTTGGTTGAGTGGATCACTTAGCCTTCCGCTTTTGCACCCTCTTTATCCTCTGTATTTGCACTCTAGTCACTTTCTGCTGTGTGCACCCCTAAAGACACCACCGCCACCATAGCCCCTCCACTCGAGTCAGAGAAATTATTTTCCCATTCATTCCCAGACCTCAACGATGCACAGCCATTCTTGGCATCGAATGAGGAAGAGGAGGTAGCAACTGCCATCACCCAGCGGTCTGATGACAGTACCCAGATCAGCCCAAGGACGGAGGTCCCCGCTGTTGCTGCCTACTCCGAGATCTCTAATGTCAGTGGTCCCCTCTTCTTCCTCTCCACAAGAGAGGAAGAAGAGGGGAGTTCAGAGGGAGAGACAGAGCAGCAGATAGGGGGAAGAAGGAGGAGAAGCAGGCAGAACTCACAGTGAACAAGAGGCAAAAAGCAGACTGCAAATGTATCTGGAGTGAGCCATCCACCATGCGCGGTCACATCTAGCGCTTCCAGGACGCTGGCACATGGCTTCGCCGTATGGGCTTTTTTTTAACGTGTCAGCTACTGAGAATAGTGTTGCCATCTGCAGCCTGTGCTGTAAACGCATAAGTTGCGGTAAGACCAACACTCACCTAGGGACGACCGTCTTAAGAACATCACCTGGCTTTCCATCACCGAGCCCAGTGGGAGCAACACCGTCAGAACCCACAAAGCCACACTCCCGGTGCTCCACGTCCTGCCTCTTCTTATTCTGCTCTCTCCTCCCATTTGTCCTCCACTCCATCTTCCACCGTGCCGTTGTCGCGTTCATCTGGTAAAAGGCAGGCTTCTGTGGCCCAAATGTTCGAACGTAAAAAATTGATGACACCGGATAACCCTCTTGACAAATGGCTGACCGCTGGCGTGTCGGAACTGCTAGCCCAACAACTACTGCCATATAAACTAGTGGACTCGGAGGCCTTTAGAAAATTTGTTGCCATTGGCACACCATAATGGAAGGTCCCCGGAAGTAAATATTTCTCCCAGAAGGGCATCCCAGAGCTATCTGGCTATGTTCTGCGGCAAGTGAATGTATCTCTGGCACACAAGATACATCTGGCCAAAGACACGTAGTCTAGAAAACAGGGGCAGGGAAGGTACATAACATTTACTGCCCACTGGGTGAACCTTCTGACGGCTGTCAAGCATGCAACCCGTGGCATCCATGTGGATTTGGTGTTACCGCAACGGATTGCATGAGGCCAGTCTCTTCTTCTCCTCCTCCTACTCCATCCTCCATCTCCTCCTCTGCTGACTCCTCATTTTCACTGCGACCGCCTCTTCCTCTGCACCCCCCCAACTCCCTAGAACCTATTCGACGTGCCAGGTGAGACGTTGCCATGCTGTGCTGCGGCTGTTGTGCCTGGAAGCCAAGAGCTACACCGGTCCTGCACTCCTTTCAGCTCTGCAGTCACAGGCCGATCAGTGGCTAATCCTACTCAATTTGACAGTTGGTGTGGTGTGCGACAAAGGTGCCAATCTCCTGAGCGCTCTGAAACAGGATATATATAACAAAGAAAGATAACCAAAAAATTGGAATAGACCACCTGAGTCGTACAGCGAAAATGAATAGATGATCAATATAAAACTTAACTTTTAATTTAAACAGATAAGAAAAATTGGCCCCAAGATAGTTGGATAATGTACACATATGATACAATATTGAAGCAAGGTAGGTCACCCCACAGATAATTGTGGCACTGGGTGGCAAGAACACACTTAAACATTAAAAAAGTGTTCGGTGGCACCAAAAAGTGTAAACCGGTGGTCCTACAGCTCCAATGAAATGCTCCTTGTGCAACGATTGCCTCACCAGTATTCAATGATGTAAGTACACAGAGGCTGAAAACAGTTGCAAAAGACGGGGTTAGGGATACTAGCCTAGCTTGCCCTAAAGATGCCCTGTATGGACCTACACTAGCCCCGGTGACCTGATCACCGACCCCTGAGACCAGGTACAATCAGGAACCTAACCCTGGAATTTATGCTCCCTAGTGAGCCCTCTCCTGCCAAATCCCTACATGCATGTTTCGCTTAAGGATGAGTATAAAGCTCATCAGGGGAAACACAAGGGAGCTTTGGCTATATGGTTGACCAGGGCACACAGACAAAGATACTGGCCGTGTCCCCTAGACATCAAGGTAATACTGTATGTCCAAAGCCCTGATACAGCTTTAGTTGGACATGCTGGCAACATAGAAGGAAGAGGAAAACTGATAAAGGACCCCTCACCTCCTAGCAAAGTTCCTAGCGCATAGAACTGATGTAGTCTGAGGCGGCGGTAAAGACTGCCACCATTTAAAACACCGGGCCTCAGAATGACGCTTGGCTGGTGACACGCCTACTTCTCATGACGATGTGGGTCACGCCTGTGCATGCGCGGGAAAGTATGCCGCATCGCTAGCAGGCGAGAGCACCGGGCGGACGCAAGTGAGTAGAGTGACGTCACTGCGTCCAATCTCAAGATATAATGACCTGGTTGCCGGGCGATCGGGACGCTCTCCCTGGCTCCTGTCAAAATGCACAGCCACTGATATGGATTCACGCTTTTGTTTGAGGAGGCATTAGTGGCAAAAATGATGAAAGAAAGTGGCACAGTCACATGGCCAGAGGGCGAGGTACAGGGCAAAATGACACACGTGCCGTGCATGCACACATCCCCTGAACTTAGTCATGCAGCGATTCGTTGCCAAATACCAGGGTCCAGGACGTCTTGTGGCAGGCCAGGGAAATCTCTGGCCATTTTAGAAGATCTTACATTGCGATGGCTCGCCTTGCTGATGTTCAGCGGCGACACCACGTGCCCTTCAGATGTCTGATTTGTGACAGCCCAATGCACTGGATCTCCACCTTGTATATCCTTGATAGGCTGCTCCAGCAGCAACATGCCGTTAATGTCTACCTGTACCAACTCTGCAGCAGGACAGGTTCTGGGGAGCTTGGTTTCTTTTCACCATGCCAGCAGCCAATCAACAAGCGTCATACTACTTGCCCCAAAAGGCCATCACAGCCATGCCTACTATTGGCATGGCTGTGATTGGCCAACTGCAGCATGTGACCCAGCCTCTATTTAAGCTGGAGTCACATAGCACCGCCCATCAATCTGCTGGGATTAGTGTAGGGAGAGGCTGCAGCTGCTGTGGGGGAGAGATCAGGGAGCGATCTTATTAAGAACTCGTTTATGTATTCAGCGATCTACAGAAAAAGTGTTTTGTGGGTGCAGTGCACAATTTTTTTAAGCCTGCCCTGAGCCAACTACTCCTGAAAACAAACTTTTTTTTCTTCATTTCATCAATATCAATACCTGATCGGCCATTTTATGCAACGATAGTGCACCAGCATAGGCTATCTGCAAGTCCAGAAATACAGCTTTGGCATACTGGGGTGCAAAAAACCCTCTAATATACTGCACATCTGGGATTAGACAAGCATAAGTGACAAGGTCCATAATTGGATACGCTATATCGACGATATCCTTTTCATCTGGGAAGGATCCCTAGAAGATTTAAATCACTTCATGAAAAAGCTGAACACTAATGACCTCAACATCAAACTTACCTTTCAGGCAGCAAGGGAGTTGGACTTTTTGGATCTTCGAATTACTGTAAACGAAGGTGGCACTCTCAAGACAGACATCTATAGGAAAAAGACTGCAGTCAATTCCATTTTGCATGCCGAATCAGCACACCCCAAGACAACCATCAATGGAATCCCCACAGGTCAGTTTCTAAGGCTAAAAACAATATGTTCAGACAAAAATCAATAATATCAAAAGACAATCAGAGATAATGAAAGACAGATTCTTAGAAAGAGGATACAGCAACCGGCAAATTAAAAAAAGTATTCGCATAGCAAAGCAAAGAACAAGGGACAACTTGCTATATCCCAATGACAAAATATCAAAAGATCAAAGCCAGGAAACCAGATTTATAACTAGTTATAATAGGCAGTGGGGGCAGATCAACGGCGTGCTCAACAAGCATTGGGAGGTACTCCTCACAGACATGAGACTAAAGCAAATTGTCATAAATAGGCCTCTAATCACTGCAAGAAGATCTGGAAATCTAAAGGATATCTTAGTCCATAGCCACTATATACCAGATATAGTAGGAAAGAGTGAGGAGACAAGAGGAGGCTCATATGCATGTGGTAGATGCAAAGCGTGTAAAAATATGGAAAGGGCAGACGTGTTCTTGGATGGGGATAAAAGGAGAACTTATCAAATTAGAGAGTACATCACCTGCTCCTCTACAGGGGTAGTATATTATGCCACTTGCCCATGTGATAAAATATATGTAGGCCTGACCACACGAGAATTGAGAAAAAGGGTCAGAGAGCACGTGAGGGACACTGAAAAAGCCAGTGATGAAGAGGATCTTAACATTTTAAAAACCATACCTAAGCACTTTAGAATCTTCCACGGTGGAAATCCCAGTGGACTCAAATTCAGAGGTATTAATCTGATCCATCTAGGGACGAGAGGAGGTAACAAAGGTAAAAAATTGGCGCAACTGGAAAGCAAGTGGATTTTTAGACTAAACACCTTGGCACCTTTAGGGTTGAATGAAAATCTAGGGTTCAGCTCCTTCCTCTAAAATGCTGTGTCTTTTAAATAATTTTATGAGGATAATAAAGTGAATTTTTAACGTCTAAAAAATTATTTTAGTTAATATACAATTTTAACAGCAGTGTTTACAAACTTTTTAAATCATCTTGATCGGTATCTTGATTAAAATATTTCTTCTTCTCATACATCATCATTATAGGTCTTTTCCATTTAGGAATCTACGGTGGAGAAATACACCTCATCTTACAGAAATGCCGCATATCTGGGGGAGGTCCCCATCATTCAAGTGTCATATCCAAATTAATAAGGATAGTAGAGGGAATAGTAGGCTAAGAACTTTATGTAGCTTGCAGAGTATTGTCTTTTGTAAAAAAAGCTTTTTTATGAAATTGGCATCTTTTGTGATATTTTAATATTAATTTAAGTTATTACATGTTGTTCATGGTTTTACCTCATAGGTCTTATTAATATTGCACGCAGGGTTCACTATGAATAATATGCCAACAGGCGATTAAATATTCTAATATGCACCTTTAGCACTTTATACCAAAAACCCCCATTATTTGGCGGGTATTAAATAAGCCATTTATATATGGCTCTATTATCTAATGCACTTTGCACTTTATTTTTAATTTATTTTAATAGTATTTAGTAATGTTATTCATTGCACAGTAATTCGTTTTCACTGCTTTGTATTGTTATTTATTATCATGCGTAAATATATATTTTTGTGGCGTAGTATCTACTTTTAATATTGATGTTTATTCTTTGACACTGTCACTTTTTAGTGAAATTCATGTAATGACCTTTATTTTTGTATTGTCTTAAAAGATCAGCCAAATTCATGTTCTTTTCATATGCCGATAGAGTTGAATTTTAGATACTCCCCCGTAAATATTAACACATTATTGAGTGGAATATCGTTCCCCATTCTCGTAAAATACACATATAGACTGCAATTTAGCTAATATAGTGCTATAGTAATGTTTTTAATAGTGTATATATTTTCCAAAACTGAAGTTCAGAAGAGGCAAAATAAATTAGACGAAAAAAAAAAAAAAAGATTATAGCACTATATTAGCTAAATTACAATCTATATGTGTATTTTACGAATATTTGTAATATTGCTCTAACTTCGTCTTTTAGAATATTCATAATATTCTAAAAGACGAAGTTAGAGCAATATTATAAATATTCATAAAATACACATATTAGCCTAGCCATAGTCAATGTCATAGGAACGTTGCCTTATACTGTCAAAAGAAAAATCGCAATACGCAAATAATTTAATCGTATATTATTTGCGATAAATAGAAAAATGATGTATATTCGATTTCGACAAATATAAGACGAATATTCAATCGAATATTTGCGAAATATCGTGAAATCAAATATGGCACCTCCCGCTCATCACTAATACTGGGGTGAAAAAAGCTTCTCATATACTGCACATCTGGGATTACACGCGCATAAGTGACTGTCACATTTAGGACAGAAATACAGATTTTTTCTTACTGGGGTGAAAAAATCGTCTGATATACTGCACATCTCTGATTACACGTGCATAAATGATTGTCAAATTAAGGCCAGAAATCCTGCTTTGGCTACTGACAAAGCCTTTCTCTGCGAAAAGTGCGTCGTGGTGCAGCTCTGGTCACAGACCTGAGGTTCCAGCATACCATGGGTAACTTATGTTTTGTTTCATGCATGGCTAGTTTGTTATTTTAGTGTTACTGCTTACACATAGCATACTGGCTTCGCCCTCATTTGTGATACAACTTGGTCATCTGTATTCATTTGACGGTCATTTTTCTGTTACCTAAGGTGGGCAAGTTTGCTATGTGTGACCATACTGACTTGTATATGCATGCAACACACATATGTCTATATGTCACTTTGGGCGAACTTACAGCTCTCCCATCTTTATGCGGCTTGATACTCAATGTTTGTGACCCATTTTCCCTGTTAGTCGGGTATATGTGTGGGTGGTTGCTCATGGTCCCGTTACACGGGGCGTCCCACCCTCCTTTTCCTTGTGCCTTTGTGTCATATTTATTGTAATTGAATTGTGTTTCAATAAACTACATATATATTTTATATGTGTGTTCTCTCATTCTCTATTGGGTTATTGGTAGAGTTGAGCAAACACCTGGATGTTCGGGTTCAAGAAGTTCGGCCGAACTTCCCGGAAATGTTCGGGTTCGGGATCAGAACCCGACCCGAACTTCGTCCCGAACCCGAACCCCATTGAAGTCAATGGGGACCCGAACTTTTTGGCACTAAAAAGGCTGTAAAACAGCCCAGGAAAGAGCTAGAGGGCTGCAAAAGGAAGCAACATGTAGGTAAATCCCCTGCAAACAAATGTGGATAGGGAAATGAATTAAAATAAAAATAAAATAAAGAAAAATTAACCAATATCAATTGGAGAGAGGTCCCATAGCAGAGAATCTGGCTTCACGTCACCCACCACTGTAACAGTCCATTGTCAGATATTTAGGCCCAGGCACCCAGGCAGAGGAGAGAGGTCCCTTAACAGAGAATATAGCTTCATGTCAGCAGAGAATCAGTCTGTATGTCATAGCAGAGAATCAGGCTTCAAGTCACCCACCACTGTAACAGTCCATTGTCATATATTTAGGCCCCGGCAACCAGGCAGAGGAGAGAGGTCCCATAACAGAGAATCTGGCTTCATGTCAGCAGAGAATCAGTCTGCATGTCATAGCAGAGAATCAGGCTTCACATCACCCACCACTGTAACAGTCCATTGTCATATATTTAGGCCCCGGCACCAAGGCAGAGGAGAGAGGTTCCATAACAGAGAATCTGGCTTCATGTCAGCAGAGAATCAGTCTGCATGTCATAGCAGAGAATCAGGCTTCACGTCACCCACCACTGTAACAGTCCATTGTCATATATTTATATGTTTTACACCCAGAATTAGACTTGGAATTGCACAGTAGCGTGTGTGTGAAGTTATTGAGAATGACCCTATCTGCACCTTGAATCTTATATACCCTTTTAGGGACTAATTTAGGAAATTGCTAAGTTGGGAATTGTATTTCAACCCTGAACAAAAATATATCCTTTGCCAGACAGCAGACAGTATTACAATTGGCTGGCCACAGCTGAAACACCAGATTTAGGGTACTGCTATTTTGGCAATTGTATTTCACTCCTCAATAAAATAGCAAGCACAGCCAAGCCCCTGATGTAGGATATAGCCAAAAAATAACCACACTATTAACATAGTAACATAGTAACATAGTACATAAGGCCGAAAAAAAGACATTTGTCCATCCAGTTCGGCCTGTCATCCTGCCAGTTGGTCCAGAGGAAGGCAAAAAACCCTTGTGAGTTAGAAGCCAATTTTCCTCACTTTAGGGGAGTAAAAATTCCTTCCCGAATCAGGCAATCAGAATAACTCCCTGGATCAACGATCTCTCTCTAGTAGCTATAGCCTGTAATATTATTACACTCCAGAAATACATCCAGGCCCCTCTTGAATTCCTTTATTGTACTCACCATCACCACCTCTTCAGGCAGAGAGTTCCATAGTCTCACTGCTCTTACCGTAAAGAATCCTCTTCTATGTTTGTGTACAAACCTTCTTTCCTCCAGACGCAGAGGATGTCCCCTCGTCACAGTCACCGTCCTGGGAATGAATAGATGATGGGATAGATCTCTGTACTGACCCCTGATATATTTATACATATTAATTAGATCTCCTCTCAGTCGTCTTTTTTCTAAAGTGAATAACCCTAACTTTGATAATGTTTCAGGGTACTGTAGTTGCCCCATTCCAGTTATTACTTTAGTTGCCCTCCTCTGGACCCTCTCCAGCTCTGCTATGTCTACTTTGTTCACTGGAGCCCAGAACTGTACACAGTACTCCATGTGTGGTCTGACTAATGATTTGTAAAGTGGTAGGACTATGTTCTCATCACGGGCATCTATGCCCCTTTGATGCAACCCTTTATCTTATTGGCCTTGGCAGCAGCTGCCTGACACTGTTTTTTGCAGCTTAGTTTGCTGTTTATTAAAATTCCTAGATCTTTTTCCATGTCAGTGTTACCGAGTGTTTTACCATTTAATAAGTACGGGTGACTTGCATTATTCCTTCCCATGTGCATAACTTTACATTTGTCAGTGTTAAACCTCATCTGCCACTTATCTGTATCTATCCAGATCGCTCTGCAGTAGTATACTGCCCCCATCAGTGTTAATTACTTTACACAGTTTAGTGTCATCTGCGAAAATTGATATTTTACTATGCAAGCCTTCTACAAGATTATTAATAAATATATTGAAGAGAATAGGGCCCAATACTGACCCCTGAGGTACCCCACTAGTGACAGTGACCCAATCTGAGTGTGTACCGTTAATAACCACCCTCTGTTTTCTATCATTGAGCCAGTTACTTACCCACTTACAGACGTTTTCTCCCAGTCCGAGCATTCTCATTTTATATACTAACCTTTTATGTGGTACAGTGTCAAATGCTTTGGAGAAGTCCAGATACACGACATCCATTGATTCGCCGCTGTCAAGTCTAGAACTTACCTCCTCATAGAAACTGATTAAATTTGTTTGACATGACCGATCCCTCACGAAGCCATGCTGATATGGCGTTATTTGCTTATTTCCGTTAAGATGCTCTAACATAGCATCTCTCAGAAAACCTTCAAACAGTTTACCCACAACAGATGTTAAACTTACCGGCCTATAGTTTCCAGGCTCTGTTTTTGGACCCTTTTTGAATATTGGCACCACATTTGCCATGCGCCAATCCTGTGGGACATTCCCTGTCAATATAGAATCTGCAAATATCTGGCTATGACATTACTTAATTCCCTTAGGATACAGGGGTGTATGCCATCCGGTCCTGGCGATTTGTCTATTTTAATCTTTTTAAGTCGCTGTTGCACTTCTTCCTGGGTCAGACAGGACACTTTTAATGGGGAATTTATTTCATCATTCGGCATGTCATCTGACAGTTTATTTTCCTCAGTGAATACATTGGAGAAAAAAAATATTTAACAGCTTTGCTTTCTCCTCGTCGCTCTCTGTGACTCCCCCCTCATTACTCTTTAATGGGCCGACACCTTCAGATTTATACTTTTTAACATTTATATAATTGAAGAACATTTTAGGGTTAGTTTTACTCTCTTTGGCAATTAATCTCTCGGTCTCTAGTTTGGCCGCTTTTATTAGTTTTTTACATGTTCTATTTTTTTCCTTATAGTTTTTCAGTGCTTCCGTGCTACCTTCCTGTTTTAGTGTTTTATATGCTTTCTTTTTGTCATTTATTGCTTTCTTTACAGTTCTGTTTATCCACATTGGTTTCTTTTTGTTCCTTAACCATTTATACCTCTCACAATGAGATTTTAGGATGCTTTTAAAGATATCCCATTTTGTGGCTGTATTTTTATTTGTGAGGACTTTATCTCATTTAGTTAGGCCTATGGCCTCTCTTAGTTGGCTAAATTTAGCTTTTTTGAAGTTTGGTATTTTTGTTCCTCCCTGTAGAAACACTCTTTTGAATGATAATTGGAAGGTTATTACTTTGTGGTCACTATTTCTCAGGTGTCCCCCAACCTGCACGTCTGTTGTTCTGTCAGGCCTACTGGTTAATACTAAGTCCAGTATGGCCGTCCCTCTAGTCAGGTCCTGAACCAGTTGGGAGAGGTAATTGTCTTTGGTTATTGCCAAGAACCTGTTTCCTTTATGAGATATACAAGTTTCAGTTTCCCAGTCTATATCTGGATAGTTGAAGTCCCCCATAATAACCACCTCATTATGATTTGCCACCTCGTCTATCTCGTTTAGTAGTAGATTTTCTGTGGACTCTGGTATATTAGGTGGTTTATAGTAAACTCCTATTAGTAATTTATTATTGTTTTTAGCGCCATGTATCTCTACCCACAGTGACTCCACATATTCATGTCCCTCACTTATATCTTCCCGGAGTGTGGTCTTTAGACAGGACTTTACATAAAGGCAGACCCCTCTCTGGTTTTGACGATCCTTTCTAAACAGGCTGTAACCCTGTACATTAACTGCCCAGTCATAGCTATCATCCAGCCATGTCTCAGTTATTCCCACTATGTCATTGTCCTCCTCACACATCACTAATTCCAGTTCACCAGTTTTATTAGTCAGGCTTCTGGCATTAGCATACATACATTTGAGAGGTTTATGTATATTTTTTACTCTACACCTTTTCTTCTGAACTGTTCTAGTCCCTCCTTCCGTTCCTCTCCCAGTCTCAATACCTTGTCCCCGGTCTCTATCTGCACTATCTTCCCATTCTATAACATAATTACCCTCCCCCCAGTCCCTAGTTTAAACACTCCTCCAACCTTCTAACCATCTTCTTCCCCAACACAGCTGCCCCTTCCCCATTGAGGTGCAGCCCGTCCCTACGATAGAGCCTGTAGCCGATAGAGAAGTCGGCCCAGTTCTCCAGGAACCCAAACCCCTCCTTCCTACATCAGTTCTTGAGCCACTTGTTAATTTCCCTAATCTCCCGCTGCCTCTCTTGTGTGGCCCGTGGTACAGGTAGTATTTCGGAAAATACTACCTTTGAGTTCCTTGCCCTCAGCTTTTGACCTAAATCCCTGAAATCATTTTTAAGGACTCTCCACCTACCCCTAACTTTGTCATTGGTTCCGATATGGACCATGACCGCTGGATCTTCTCCAGCCCCTCCCAGTAATCTGTCAACCCGATCCGCGATGTGTCGAAGTCTAGCGCCAGGAAGACAGCACACTGTTCGGCGATCACGGTCTTTGTGACAGATTTCCCTATCTGTTCCCCTAATAATTGAGTCTCCCACTACCAGCACCTGTCTGGCCTGCCCTGCTCTTCTGGTCCCCTGCTTACCGGAGCTGGCATTCCCCTGACTGGCAGAGGAAGTGTCTGGCTGCGGCAGTGCCATCCCTGGACTGACATCCCCCTCATCTGCCAAACGTGCAAACTTGTTGGGGTGTGTCAGATCAGGGCTAGCCTCCCTGGCACTCTTCCCTCTACCCCGCTTTCTAACTGTTACCCAGCTAGCTACCTCACTTTCCTCAGCCTCCTCTCTGTCACCCTCCCCCTCATCTACCCCAAAGAGTGCTTGCTCGGTGAGAAGCAAACTCTTTTGCAAATTGTCAATGCCTCTCAGTGTTGCAACTTGCCCATTTAGAGACTCGATTAGCGATTCCAAACGGGTAATTTGCTCACATCTTGAACAAAGATATGCACCCTTGAACTCCTGTTCCAGGACTGCATACATCATGCAAGATGTGCACTGGACTGCGTTGTCAATTGTGCAACACATACTAAATGGGGATTACACCAGCAAAGTAAAAAATACAATATAATGTAGTGCTAAAACTGGCTAATTACAGTCCCCCACTGAAGTCCCTGAATCTAAAGTCACTTAATCTTAAGTCACACACTTAATCAACCACGCGTCGCGGTCAAACTCGCGTTATATATCTCCTTATATAAATAAATATAGATGCAGCTCACTACACCAGCCTGGTTTGTCTAC
This sequence comes from Bufo gargarizans, assembly GCF_014858855.1. Lineage (NCBI taxonomy): Eukaryota > Metazoa > Chordata > Amphibia > Anura > Bufonidae > Bufo > Bufo gargarizans. Next base: position 66,410,612 of record NC_058084.1, on the reverse strand, counting down.
CCTCTGGGAGCAGCATAAATAGCTAGTCCTTTCTGGTAGTGAAACAGTTACTGTGACAGGCAAGTGGACACCCCAATAACAGTAGAACTAAACAGGTTATTCATTCCAATTAGAGAATCAAGGTCTAATAGAATTCCTTATGTAATAAACAAGGTGGACACCCCAATGAAATTACAATTAGACTACTTATTCACCCCAATTTGAGAATCAAGGCCTAATAAAATTGTTTATCTTTTCAACAAGATGGACAACCCAATAACAGTAGAACTAGGCAGCTTATATACCCCAATTTGAGAATCAAGGCCTAATAGAATTTCTTATCTATTAAACAAGATGGACACCCCAATAACAGTATACTTAGAACGTTTGTTAACCCAATTTGAGAATCAAGGCATAATACAAACCGGATTCCAAAAAAGTTGGGACACTATACAAATCGTGAATAAAAACTGAATGCAATGATGTGGAGGTGCCAACTTCTAATATTTTATTCAGAATAGAACATAAATCACGGAACAAAAGTTTAAACTGAGAAAATGTACCATTTTAAGGGAAAACTATGTTGAATCAGAATTTCATGGGGTCAACAAATCCCCAAAAAGTTGGGACAAGGCCATTTTCACCACTGTGTGGCATCTCCCCTTCTTCTTACAACACTAAACAGACGTCTGGGGACCGAGGAGACCAGTTTCTCAAGTTTAGAAATAGGAATGCTCTCCCATTCTTGTCTAATACAGGCCTCTAACTGTTCAATCGTCTTGGGCCTTCTTTGTTGCACCTTCCTCTTTATGATGCGCCAAATGTTCTCTATAGGTGAAAGATCTGGACTGCAGACTGGCCATTTCAGTACCCGGATCCTTCTCTTACGCAGCCATGATGTTGTGATTGATGCAGAATGTGGTCTGGCATTATCTTGTTGAAAAATGCAGGGTCTTCCCTGAAAGAGATGACGTCTGGATGGGAGCATATGTTGTTCTTGAACCTGAATATATTTTTCTGCATTGATGGTGTCTTTCCAGACATGCAAGCTGCCCATGCCACACGCACTCATGCAACCCCATACCATCAGAGATGCAGGCTTCTGAACTGAGCATTGATAACAACTTGGGTTGTCCTTGTCCTCTTTGGTCCGGATGACATGGCGTCCCAGATTTCCAAAAAGAACTTCGAATCGTGACTCGTCTGACCACAGAACAGTCTTCCATTTTGCCACACTCCATTTTAAATGATCCCTGGCCCAGTGAAAACGCCTGAGCTTGTGGATCTTGCTTAGAAATGGCTTCTTCTTTGCACTGTAGAGTTTCAGCTGGCAACGGCGGATGGCACAGTGGATTGTGTTTACTGACAATGGTTTCTGGAAGTATTCCTGAGCCCATTCTGTGATTTCCTTTACAGTAGCATTCCTGTTTGTGGTGCAGTGTCGTTTAAGGGCCCGGAGATCACGGGCATCCAGTATGGTTTTACGGCCTTGACCCTTACACACAGAGATTGTTCCAGATTCTCTGAATCTTCGGATGATGTTATGCACAGTTGATGATGATAGATGCAAAGTCTTTGCAATTTTTCGCTGGGTAACACCTTTCTGATATTGCTCCACTATCTTTCTGCGCAACATTGTGGGAATTGGTGATCCTCTACCCATCTTGGCTTCTGAGAGACACTGCCACTCTGAGAAGCTCTTTTTATACCCAATCATGTTGCCAATTTACCTAAATAGTGTTAATTGGTCTTCCAGCTCTTCGTTATGCTCAAATTTACTTTTTCCAGCCTCTTATTGCTACTTGTCCCAACTTTTTTGGGATTTGTTGACACCGTGAGAATTTGAATCAACGTATTTTTCCTTTAAAATGATACATTTACTCGGATTAAACATTTGATCTGTCATCTACGTTCTATTACAAATAAAATATTGACATTTGCCATCTCCACATCATTGCATTCAGTTTTTATTCACAATTTGTTTAGTGTCCCAACTTTTTGGGAATCCAGTTTGTAGAATTACCTAGCTAGTAAACATGGTGGACATCCCAATAACAGTAGAAGAACAAGGCAAGTTATTCACCTCAATTCGAGAATCAAGGCGTAATAGAATTGCTTATTTATTGAACAAGGTGGAGACCCCAATAACAGTAAAATTAGAAAGCTTTTTCACCCTAATTTGAGATTTAATGCGTAATGGAATTTCTTATCTATTAAACAAGGTGGGCACCCCAATAACAGTAAAATTAGACAGCTTATATACCTCAAATTTGAAAATCAAGGTCTAATAGAATTGCTTATCTATTAAACAAAAGGTGGGAACCCCAATAACCGTAAAATTAGACTGCTTATTCACCCCAATTTGAGAATCAAAGCCTAATGGAGTTGCTAATCAATTAAACAAGTATGAAACTTTTCAATTAGATAGCTCTATGCCCTACACAGGGATTGATGCAAACTGCTCTGTCTCCTATGGATCCCTTCAGCTTCAGATTACAGTCCCTGCACTGTCTCTGCAGTCTCCCTATGCTCTCCCTACAGTGTGTAACAACTCTCCCTACGATCTGTCTATACTGTCCCTGCATTCTCTCTATCCAATATTCCAATTAAAAGCTTTTAGCAACACTGTCCCTAGCGATTGTCACATCTCTCACTATGCTTAGCCCACAGTGAAATGGTGGAGACCGAACTGGATGAGACTCTTAAAGGGCTTTGATATCACAGGGGCTGGATAGTTGCTGATTGTCTGTTTGCATGGCATTATGGGTGATCTAGCGTTTTTCCCAGGCTTCTTACTTGCACTTTGTAATGCGCGTAGCCGCCATTTTAGGGAAAAAATGATTAAAATTGTTCCTAAACTTTGGATCAAATTCCACTTTGGATTCTTCGATTCGCTCAACAAGAAACATAATGTTCAACAGAGGTTTATTAACTGCTGCCACAAATCACATGCCTCTGTATGAGCAGAGGCAAATTTGATGCACTGTTTCAGTTGTCTTTATCTAGTTGAACACAAGATTAAGTGCAAGAAGTCTCTCTTTCTTCACCTTTGACTGAAGAGAGATAAGTCGTCCCCCCCCTTAAAAAATGACTTGTGTGCCTCCCAGACAGGGCCACTTCTGCCATGAGGTGAGATGAGAATCTTTCCTCAGGCGACAGTTTGAAGTGTTTTTGAGGGGGCTGTATTGGCGCAACAGTTAACAAACACTGGCTGATATGCCTGCTCCCTACCTCCAGGCTTTACTAGTGGCAGGGCAAGCTCATCAGTTCCTGCTTTCTGCCCTCCTCCACAGCACTGACTCTGTCAGCTCAGCTGACTTGTGATCCGATCACAAGTCAGTTGAGCAAGAAGTTCACCAATCATGCAAATATGTAGTCCATGGTCCACCTATACACTTGAAATTTAGACATGGTCACTAGAGTTATAAGTGCAGTACATTTGAATCACATGGGGCCGCCAGAGCCATTGAAGTGGGAGGCAGCTTTTGTTCTGGAAAAGGCAGTGTAAAGGGTGGGCAAAGTAAGGGGAAAGTGGTTTGAGTTACATATGCACTATTTTGTTACTGCAAGTATGTATTAGTATGTGTGGCACCCTTAACTTAATATTTAGTTGCACAACTTTCTGAGGCAATCCCTGCAATCAAGTGATTTCTGTAACTCTCATGGAGACTTCCTCACTTGTCTACAAGTTTATATTTTGGCCTAATCCTTGTGAGCAAACTGTTCCAGCTGTCTCAGGTTTGAAGGGTGCCTTCTTCAGACTGCATGTTTCAGCTGCTTCCACAGATGTTCAATATGATTTAGATCAGGGGTCATAGAAGGCCACTTTAGAATAGTCCAATGCTTTGCTCATAGCCATGGTGCCATATGAGCAATTACTTAAATGAAATAAATAACTCTAAATCCAATCCTAACTAAAATAAAACACAAAACCAATTTGTGGTAGAAAATTGGCCCTGGTGCTTTATTAAGAGTTACATAAATATAATACTGCTGATAATAATAACCATAAATAATTAATTAACCAATAAATAAATATTCATTAAAAATTCATTAAGTCCACAATTGTCCCCCCAGCAAAGCTTCAATACCGGACCATGACTTTCACTCTCTCTCTTTTACTTTCTTTTTTATATACATAATATAAATGGGAGGGCGGGCGGGATGACGTCCTCCCCTTTATCCAGGCTCCGCGGAAGACAGGCTCCGGACCTGAGGCGACCCTCCTTAAATATTCAATTTTCCCGCCCTAGAATTCTATTCTCCAATCAGGAACTGGCAGAAAACAGGTACCTCAGCAACAGGTAGGCAACCAGGTACCAATCAAATCATAACACAGATTTTACCTCAGACACTGAAAAAGAACATATATTAACATACAAAAAGGGCGGGAAAACAGGAAGGAAAATGGAAATTAAATCACTACTACCCCCTATGCTCAATGCCACCATGGTGGGCATTCAGTATACACTTCTGTGCCCACTATCATGGTGCCATATGAGCAATTACTTAATTGAAATAAATAACTCTAAATCCAATCCTAACTAAAATAAAACACAAAACCAAATTGTGGTAGAAAGTTGGCCATGGTCCTTTATTAAGGGTTACATAAATATAATACCGCTGATAATAATAACCATAAATAATTAAAGGGGTTCTGCACTTTCAATTAACTGATGATCTATCCTCTGGATAGATCATCAGCTTCTGATCGGCGGGGGTCCAACACCCGGGACCCCCGCCGATCAGCTGTTTGAGAAGGCAGCGGCGCTCCAGCAGCGCCGCGGCCTTCTCACTGTTTACCGCCAGGCCGCCGGCCCACTGACGTCACGACTTGTATCAACTACAGTGGGCGCGGCTAAGCTCTGTTCACTTGAATGGAGCTTAGCCGCGCCCACTGTAGTTGATACAAGTCGTGATGTCAGTGGGCCGGCGGCCTGGCGGTAAACAGTGAGAAGGCCGCGGCGCTGCTGGAGCGCCGCTGCCTTCTCAAACAGCTGATCAGCGGGGGTCCCGGGTGTCGGACCCCCGCCGATCAGAAGCTGATGATCTATCCAGAGGATAGATCATCAGTTAATTGAAAGTGCAGAACCCCTTTAAATAACCAATACAGAAATACTCATTAAAAATTCATTAGGTCCACAATTGTCCTGGGTGACTAACCCACCAGACATGAGGGAATTATCCCACATGTCCCCCCCTAAAAACCACGGCCTTATCAATCATATCCTGTAAACCTGAGTTAAATATATCCAGACCTATCTCCGACAAATGGACCAAATCATTCCGATAAAGACCTGCAATAAAACCTTCTAGTTCAGTGTGTCTTATTGACCATCCATTTAAATTAGGAAGGTATTTCTCTAAACTTCTATTAACCCTCTTCCTAATTTTCTACATAAAACCAAACTGATCACCCTTCCAAATTAATCTTGGTATAATTTCGGAAAAAATTAAAGTTACTTCTGGGAGTAATGATTTAATATTAACCAGGTCTGATTTCATGTGCTCAAGTAAATCCAAAGTTTTAATTTTCCCCAAGTCATTACCCTCAGCATGAATTATTAAAACATCCAGCTGTGGTAATGACCTCAACTCACCTTTCAGGATCGGAATGATCTGATACCATTTCAAAGCTCTGAAACCCAACCAAAAAATAGAAACAAACACAGAACCAATACCAGTTTTTTGCAAATAATTACGCTCCGCAGCCCTTCTTTCTGCCCAAAACACGAAAGAATGGCCCAGAATCCATACGACCATTTGCTCTGAACCTGAAAAAGATCAAATAAAATTAGAGCACCAAATTAGGTCTAACATACAATTTAAATCTTTTGGATTCCCAGCGACCAATTTTTTTAATTACTGCCTCATTCAATCCCAGGCTAGCAGCAACTGTTGCAGCACCAATTCGAAAAGAATGAGATTAATACTTTTTAAGAATTGCATTACATTGATATATTGTCAACACTGAACCATCTTCGTGAATTAAAAATGAGCTGTTTCTCTGAGGCCTAACCTCAAAAAATTCACCAACCGTTTTGACTGGGCACAATGGTGATTCAGTTAACATTGCTAACTTGATCCATGCCCCTTTTGCAAGCTGATCCGTTTTTGATTTTTTTTATAAAAATTCCCACGGAATTACTATACAATTTAACACCACTGACTTCCAGTGGTGACAATGACCTTCTATTGGCCGCAGCTAACTCTCCTATCCGAAGTGGCCCAAAAAATGTTACCACAATGTTGCCTCAAATTTTGAGTATGTACACTTCTCCAATACTGACACCAGAGAACCAAGTAACTCAAACGTGATTGGTCGTCTAACGTCTACCCTCTTCAGTGATCTCCTAACCCCTTTCAAAAACTGTCTCACTATGAATTGGTTTGAAAATGACTGATAACCAGCTAACTTATAAAAGAAAGACACACCTGAAACAGTCAAGTGTAGAACTGAATAACCAAAACCTTCATCTAATAATGAACAAAGAAATTGAAAAAATACATCTAAATCAAACAAAAAACACGAAACATTCCTAACTATGCAAAATTTATACCACCTCTTCCGAGCCAATGAATATCCTTCCCATGTACGAGGTGCTAATGACTTCTGAATGAACTTGCTGATTATATCCGGATAAGATTCCAAACCCATTCTGGACACGCAATTCCAACTCTCTCTGCCTGCGGCACTAGATAAAAGAATCTTTCCCAATGTGCGCGGGAAAGCGAATCAGCTATCTCATTATCTTTACTAGGAATATATTTAGCTTTTATTCAAACATTCAAATCTAAACAATAATAAACTAAATAGCGTAATATCTAACAACTACTTCTGAATGTGATGATAAGAAATTAATTGTAAATATCACTCCTTTGTTATCAGAAAAAAGTAATACTCTCTTATTCTTAAAAACCTTACCCCAAATCACTAACGCAACTACTACAGGAAACAACTCTAATAACACTAAATTCTTATATAAACCTAACTTAACCCACCACTCCGGCCATTGCCCATTTAAAAATGCACCATAACCCCATGACCCTGAAGCGCCTGTAAATAAACCTATAGCGCCTGCTTCTTGAAACTCCTCTTGCCAAGCACAGCGACCATTAAAATGAGTTAAAAATTCTTCCCACACTGCTAAATCATCCTTGAGAACTTTTGTAATTCTAACATGCGCATAAGGAGATTTCAACCCTTTGTTGCCATATAGTATAATCTTCTAGAAAAAACATGACCAACCGGAATGACCCTTGACGCAAAAGCCAAAACACCTAATAAACTCTGCACTTCTCTCAACTGAGCTTTTTTCACAGAACCAATTCTCCTAATCAATAATATAGCCTTCTCCACCTTCTCCATAGGCAACCTGACCTACATATTCACTGAATCGATTATAATACCTAAAAATTCAATCATTTGGCAAGGCCCTACTGATTTCTCTTGTGCCAATGGAACACCAAAATACCGACAAATCTGTGTAAAACCTTCCAATAATAGAGAGCAATCATTAAAAGCACCAACAAAAAGAAAATCGTCTAAGTAATGCAGGACATTAACAGAACCCAACTCCTTTATAATGACCCAATTCAAAAAAGAAGAGAACGATTCAAAATAAAAACACGACCAAGAAAATCCCATTGGCAAACATTTATCAAAGAAAAATTGACCGTTAAACTGAAAACCTAATGAATTAAAACCTGCCGGATCTACTGGTAACAAGCGAAACGCAGCCTTAATGTCTGCCTTCGCCATAAAACACCCTTTCCCTACAGAACGTATTAAAGAAACCGCGTCGTCAAAGGATGTATAAGCTACAGACGCTATCTCTTTATCCAAAGAATCATTCAATGATTCCTTAGCTGGATACAATAAATTATGAATTAATCTAAATTCATTAGGGTTCTTCTTTGGATCAATCCCCAAAGGAGAGACCCTAAAATCAGAAAAAGGTGGAGAAAGAAAAGGACCAGCTACCCTGCCTTCTTTTAACTCTTTAAGAATCTTAGACTCAACAATATCTAAATGCTTTTTAACTGATGGCAAATTATCATGAACTAAACAACCTTTATCTGTGAATCTCGGAACTTAAAAACCATTAACAAAACCTCTAAGAATTAACTCCACCTTCAGCCGGTCTGGAAACAAATCTAACCATGGAAGCATTCTTTCCCAATTCAATGGTGTCTGAGCTTTTAGAAAAATCTCTATTGGGTTGATTTTGTAAAATGGCTTGGTTAGATTTTTTTAAAACACCGAAACATGGGGTGCGCACCTGAACAAAATGGACACTCATGTCGGTATCTACAATTGCTCAGCCATCTGCATGCTGATTCATTATATGCAAAACAAAAACCTTTTTTACTAACAGCACCAGACACCAATTAATTAATTGGCCTAGCTTAAAAAACAACAACTTTTCTATGGTAACATCAAGCTAAGCCAAAGACCCACATCTTTAGAACCCCAATTCATATTACTGTGTACCGCTAACTTCTGGCGAAAGGTTTCGTCATATGTAAACCATGCGAAGCCACCAAAATTACGGTACGCCTCTAAAATGGAATCCATATGTTGAAACAAGCCAACACAACTTTGAGGATGTTTAGCACAAAACACTGAAGCATAAATAAAAAAGGCCTGCAGCCTATTATTAAAAGATCTTGGCGCAACCCTTTTGCTTTCTTTCTCTTTTTCAAAAGCTTTTTTCTCAATTTTAAAAGATTCTTTGGCAGAAGGAAGCAATGATAAAATATCAATATACTCCCTTCTCCAAATTTTCTCTTTCACAGATTGAGATAAGTGAAACCCTAACGGGGAGCCGTCACATGTCAAAGCTTCCTTTAAGCAAGTTTCACTATACCAACCCCATTATCTAAGGCTATTGTATTCACTGATTTATTAAAACTTATATTATCAGCTCCTGCATCAGCTGGCACATCCCTCCACACTGCTGCAGGCTGATCTACTGAAACAGGCACACTAGCTGTAGTTCATTCCGAAAATAACTTGGCTAAGCTAAGCAATAGCTTATTATCATGAGTACCAATGTTGGTAGGAAAAGACTGGCTCTGCCCACATGTCTCCTCACCAGTCTCCGGTCCAGGGTCTATGCTGGGGGCACTGGAGACCGGCAGTGGCGCTCGACTCAAAACCCCAGGCGCGATACCGCACGTCTAGGTGGGGAAGGCGCACACTGCCACCTTTCTTGCTTCTCGAATTCGGTGGCGAATAAGCCCTCCTCGGCCTCTTAATCCGCTTGGACACCTGAGCTTCAGCGCTATGGGAAGCGCTTCCTGATGACCTAACGGACGCCGTCGCTTGTTCTGTGACGTCACTACGCAGTGCAATGTCACGTGACCCCGCCTCTTCCTCTTTAGCTGACAAGCCGTCAGCCAGACATCGCTGAAGCCACGCCTCCCCTCCTCTTGACTCGGCGCGCTGGATCAACTTCCTCAGGAGCTCTTCCATCTGACCGGTGAGTTCTTTACCGCTGCCTTCTAACTTCAGTCCTTGCGCAGAAAATCCTCCACTCTTCAGCCTTCTGGCAGCCCGCAACTCCGGAACTCAGCGCCGCTTTAATTCTTCACAGCAGCGCTGACTCTTTTCACACGGCCGTAGATCTTTTGCAGCTATGCCGGCACTGCCCTGACATGTGTGAGGATAAGGAGGCATCCACTGATACTGCTCCATGCACTCCGGAACTACCAAAAAATCTGGAGCTCCTTGCTATGAAAGACCAAGGGTCTATCCTTTCTTCCTGTCCGGAGAAGCTGTCACCTACCAGGAAAAGGCTAAGGCTCCCAGAGGATCCTCCAAAAGAGAGTGATCTGGCAATCAAACGTTCTGCCACAGAAGGTCACCAGGAGATCGCAGATGAAGTTTCTGCCGGAGTTACAGCTGCAGAGAGCACCAGAGCTAGCAGTGACAGCGATGAGGATGTCACACAGCTTAAAGAAGGACTTTTGAGCCCTCAAGTATGGGACCCAGGAGGAAGACTTCCATCCCCTTTTGTAAGTGACCTTGTGCTGTGAGGAGAACCATCCATTAGACTATAGGAGGCAAGCCATGGACACATTTTGACTGGTAAAAAAAACATTGCCTACCGTTTATTGTTTACATTTTGGCCTCTTTCAGCTATCCTTTTGTGCCTGGACTTCATGGACTCCATCTATCAGCCAAGCAATACCTCATGTGGATTACAACTATACCTCATGTTGGATTACAATAGATTCTTTTATTTTAGATTATTTTGCTACAGTATGTGTTACAGTTCTGCAACATTACAAACCAGCACCCAAATAAGAGAATCTAATGTGTACCTGAGCTCTTTGTGACTTATACTGTTCTACTTTTTGCTTCAGTGTTTACAGGTTATGCAACGTTCAAGCACTTGTGCCCATTGTGTGTATTCTTCTCCAGTTGCCGCAATGTGAATCTATGCACTTTTCATGATTTTGAGCTAACTTTTGCCTTCAGCCATATAAGTAGCACCTTTCTTCTGTGTGCCTTGCTTTACAGCTCTTTATATGGACTGCCTCTTTGGACGCTTAAAGGGGACCTGTCATCTGGATTTTAGGTATTGAGCTGAGGACAAGGGCTGCTAGATTGCCGCTAGCACATCCGCAATATCCATTCCCCATAGCCCTCTGTGCTTTTATTGTGTCAAAAAAAAAGATTTCAAAAGATAGAGAACAGGAACTCCACCTACAGACCAAATCGATCAGGGTGCTCACCTCCCGGTCCAGCCAAACCGTCTGTGAAAAAATTTGATGTAACAAAAAGTGATGAGGGGCACTCCAAATTCGGGAAATGACAGACAGCGCTATATAAATATATCAAATATTTACTATGGTGAGCAAGTTAATACACTGGCAACAATAAAATCAAACATGCAATAAAACGATGTCTCCTATAAATCTGGACATTGACTAAATGTAGTCCCAATAAAAACTCTGATCCAAAGCGATTGCAAGGGATGACGGCAATATATGGATGTCAGTCCTTGTTTATAGCCCAGCGGTGGACTTCAATAGAGCCAGGTGGAAGGACAGACTGTTTCAGCCTCTTGCTGGCAATGCTGTATCAGCACTACACCATGTCCCAAAAATCCAGGATATGTCCCGCTTCCCCAGCAGGATAACCAAATAATAGTAGTAGTGGAGGAATTAACTTACCACACTCTATCACACGTTGGATCCTGAGCTCGATTCTCCTGCCGTTCTTACCCAATGCGGCGTCCCACGTGGAATGGAGTCTTTAACGTGACTCCTCGGCTATTCAGCGGTATGATGTCAGACGCTCCCTACGGTCCTACCCCTCTCAGAGGATCGAACACAGTCCAAAGTGACTTATATCGAATATAGTGCTATATATTCCTTTTTGACCCACGCCTGTATTGATCGCCTAATATTCGCATAATACGCGATCATTGCATTGCCAAATTTTCGAGTACCAAAAAAAAGATGAATATTCAAAAAACGAATATTTAGCACTATATTCAAAATAGTCGCGAATTTTCGAAGTTGCGATATTCGCAATAAATATTTTTAATTTGAATATTCACGCTCGACACTAGCAAAGATGCAGTAACCATCCATCTGCTTCAGAGCCCAAAACATAATAGTGTTCACTGACCTGTTCATTTAGACACACATCTGTTAACCCCCTGGTCCATTTTGGTGGAGAGCTGCATTACTCTAATGTGTCGGTATGCACCTTCATATCCAACATTCACCTCTCACATCAATGGCATCCAGTTTCAACGTTGCTAATTCACAATAGTGCCATTTGTCCTCTTACGATACACTTTTACCACAGCAGCACGATAACAGTTTACAAACTGCGCAGTTCTAGAACTACTTCCATCCTTGGCTGAAAGCCAAAAAATCATCCCTCTTTTGCAACTTGGATAACTTAACCCTTTACCCATGATGGCAACGAGGGATATGTGTGCAGACAGCCTATCACAAACCTTATATATCCACCAAGCCACCACACATGAATTATTTCATGAGCTACACACTGCCGACGTCAAAAGTAGGAACTGGTCATAATAATGCGACTCAAATGTGGATCTGTGTAAGATCCAAATGGTACTATATTATTGGCAAATTTCTGTATTGTTTCTTTAATTTTCAAAATCTAAAATGCCTGCTAGTGAACTTTCAAGTTCAGAACTACTGTAAGTGGATATTAGTGTTGATCGAGCACCGTAGTGCTTGGGGGCTTGGGCCGAACACATCGGGATGTTCGGGTGCTCGACCGAGCACCCGAGTATAATGAAAGTCATGGGAGAACCCGAGCATTAAACCAGGTACCCCATGCTCTGAAGAGGGGAGGGTGCCTGGTTCATAGAAAAATATCAGAAATTGATGGAAACACCACCAAAATGGTACTGGAACAGCATGGGGAGGATATCTGGAAGCATCTTGTACTCGCAGGTCGCTGCTGGGAACGATGTTGTCCGAATAGTACTGCCACTTTTACAGACTGACAATAGTACGCATAAAAAAAAGAAAGAAAAAATTGATTTTAGAGGAAAAATTTATAGCAAACATTCTTTCCTGTATAGTTAATTGTATATAAAGTGCAAGTGCTGCCAAAATTGCAAGGAAGAGGCACTCCGATACAACCTGTATAACACATAAAGGAGGGCCTCATTCACATTGTGATACAATTGTTCATGTAGTGGGACTACTACATTCATAAAACCTATGCACTAAGTGAAAGGGCTGCCAAAAATTACAAGGTACCAGCACTCCAATACACCCTTTGTTACACATAAAGGAGGGCATCATACACACTCTTGAAAAATTATGATTGATGGCATGCTGGTAACCATCAAAAACATTTGGAGCAAAGATCTGCTGATCTGACCATCTAAAACATTATGGGCGAGGGCCTGCTGCCGTTTCAGTGACTCTAGATATCCTGGGGACGATTGCACGTCCCCGTGATGGCGACAATCCTTTCGGATGTCTGCCCTATCAACTTTTAATGTTATTTTCAGCTTAAACCATGTAGACCATGGGTAAAAGGGGAATCATGGTTTAATTCCGGAGAGGAAGCCTGAGAAATAGCTACAGCTACCACATCCAAGCAAGGCAGCATGTGCGCAAATTACCTATTAGGTATAATTAGGTGAGGGCCTGCAGGTGAGCTGACCCTGTAAAAGATTTTAGGTGCGGGCCTGCAGGTGAGCAGACCCTGTAAAAGATTGTAGATGAAGGCCTGCTGGTGAGTTGACCCTCTAAAAAATTATATGTGAGGGCTTGCTGGTGAGCTGACCCTGTAAAATATTTTAGGTGCGGGCCTGCAGGTGAGCTGACCCTCTAAAAAAATGTAATGCGAGGGCCTTCAGGTGAGCCAACCATGTAAAAGATTTTAGGTGTGGGCCTGCAGGTGAGCTGACCCTGTAAAAGATTTTAGATGTGAGCCTGCAGGTGAGCTGACCCTGTAAAAGATTTTAGGTGCAGGCTTGCATGTGAGCTGACCCTCTAAAAATTTTAATGTGAGGGCCTTCAGGTAAGCTAACCATGTAAAATATTTTAGGTGTGGGCCTGCAGGTGAGCTGATCCTGTAAAAGATTGTAGGTGAAGGCCTGCTGGTGAGTTGATCCTCTAAAAAATTATATGCTAGGGCTTGCTGGTGAGCTGACCTTGTAAAAGATTTTAGGTGTGGGCTGGTGAGTTGATCCTGTAAAAGAATTTAGGTGCGGGCCTGCAGGTGAGCTGACCCTGTAAAAGATTGTAGGTGAAGGCCTGCTGGTGAGTTGACCCTCTAAAAAATTATATGCAAGGGCCTGAAGGTGAGCTGACCTTGTAAAACATTATATGCGAGGGCATTATATGTGACGAATAAGCATGTTGATATGATGGAAGAGGAGGAGGAGGAGGAGAAAAGGAAGATTCAGCCATATAGCCTTGTTTGTTGTGGAAGGGGTGCATGGGAATACATGGTATTCAGTACATTATAAACAACACATTTAAAATGCCTTTATGTTCAGCCGGAGTAGAGAAGTGATGGTCAATCTAGTCCTTGTTCATTTTTAAAAGAGTCAACCTGTCAGCATTTTTAGTTGACAGACGGATACGCTAATCTGTTATAATGCCAGCACCATAACTAAATACCCGCTCAGACAAAACGCTGGCGGCAGGACCTCCAAGGCGTAGAGCACCAGTTCATGCCACATGTCCAGCTTGGACACCCTGTAGTTGTAAGACACTGAGGGATCATTGAGGACACTGACACGGTCTTTCTATATACTCCTTCACCATTTTCCCAAATTTTTCCCTCCTTGTCACAGTAGAGCCAAGCATCAGGGTGAGGGTGCTGGTGGGGTGTCATGAAACTGTCCCAGGCTTTGGAGAGTGTTGCACTGCCTCTGTTGGAACTGCTGTGTGTTCTCCTTGTGTAAGCTGACCCTGTAAAAGATTGTAGGTGAGGGCCTGCTGGTGAGCTGGCCCGCTAAAAAATTATATGCGAGGGCCTGCAGGCGAGCTGACCCTGTAAAACCTTATATGCATGGCCTGCAGGTGAGCTGACCCTGTAAAAGATTTTAGGTGTGGGCCTGCTGGTGAGCTGACCCTATAAAAGATTTTACGTGCAGGCCAGCTGGTGAGCTGACCCTGTAAAACATTATATGCGAGGACCTGCTGGTGAGCTGACCCTGTAAAACATTGTAGGTTACGGCCTGCTGTTGAGCTGACCTCTAAAAAATTATATGCGAGGGCCTGCTGATGAGCTGACCCTGTAAAATATTGTAGGTGAGGGCCTGTTCGTGAGATGACCCTGTAAAAAATTATATGCAAGGGCCTGCTGGTGAGCTGACCCTGTAAAACATTGTAGGTAAGGGCCTGCTGGTAAGCTGACCCTCTAAAAAATTATATGCGAGGGCCTGCAGCTGAGAAGACCCTGTAAAACATTGTAGGTGAGGGCCTGCTGGTGAGCTGACCCTCTAAAAAAAATTATATGTGAGGGCCTGCAGCTGAGTGGACCCTGTAAAACATTGTAGGTGAGAGCCTGCTAGTGACCTGACCCTCTAAAAAATTATATGCGAGGGCCTGCAGCTGAGCTGACCCTGTAAAGCATTATACGCGAAGGGCCTATGACATAAGCATGTTGATATGATGGAAAAGGAGGAGGAGGATGATAAAAGGGAGATTCAACCATATACCCTTGTTTGTGGTGGAAGGGGTGCATAGGAATACAGTGTATTTAATACTTCATAAAAAAAAGACATTTAAAGTGCCTTTATGTTCAGCCACTTTCCTCTGGTGGAGTAGAGAAGTCATGGTCAATCGGGCCTTGTTCATTTTTATAAGAATAAGCTTGTCAGCATTTTCAGTTGACAGGTGGATACGCTGATCTGTTATAATGCAACCACCAGCACTAAATACCCGCTCAGACAAAACGCTTGGACACCGAGTAGTTGCATGGAACTGAGGGATCATTGAAATCACTCACACGGTCTGCTATGTACTCCTTCACCATCTTCCCAAATGTTTCCCTCCTTGTCACAGTAGGCCGCGGATCAGGGTGAGAGTGCTGGAGGGGTGTCATGAAACAGTCACAGGCTTTGGAGTGTGTTGCCCTGCCTCTGTTGGTACTGCTATGTGTTCCTCTTGTCTCCCCTCCTCGGTTGGCCAAGGAACTACGGACTTTGCCGCCAGCATTGTCAGATGGAATTTTTTTTAGCAATTTTTCAACATGGATCTTCTGGTATTGCACCGTTTTGCTCATCCTCTCCACTAGAGGAGTGAGAGATGAGAAGTTATCTTTGTAGCAAGGGTCGAGTAGGGTGAATAACTAGTAATCTGTGTTGTCTAAAATGCGTATAATGCGTGAGTCGCTGGAAAGGCAGCCTAACATGAAGTCAGCCATGTGTGCCAGAGTACCAACAAGCAAGACTTCGCTGTCATCATCAGGAGGATCACTCTCAATCTCCTCATCCTCTTCCTCCTCTTCTGCCCACCCACGCTAAACAGATGAAATTAAACTTCCATGGGTACTACCCTCTGTAGCGGAGGCAACCGTCTCTTGCTGCTCCTCCTCCTCTTCATCGTCAAATTTGCGCTGAGAAGACGAACTGAGGGTGGTCTGGCTATTTCCACCTCTTCCACATGCAAAGAGTCGTCCTTAATTGTGAGCAGCGAGCGTTTGAGTAGACACAGAAGTGGGATGGCTATGCTGATAATAGTGTTAACGATGCTCACCATCTGTGTTGATTAATCAAAGTTTGTTAAAACCTCAGAGGTCAGACATCCATGCCCACTCCTCGCTTGTGATTAGCGGAAGCTGACTGGAAAGGTGACAACCATCTTGCAGCTGGCATTTCACTACTGCACTCTGCTGCTTACAAAGCCTGGCCAACATGTGGAACATTGGGGTTCTAGCGCATGCTCATGTCGCACAACAGCCAGTGAGCTGGCAAATGCAAGCGATGCTGCACCGTTGACTGACTGGCTGAAGCTGTTGGTGACTTGTGGAAATATGCACACATGCGGTTCCCCTTCACCAGTAGCTCAGGCAAATTGGATTGGTTTTGATAAACTGCTGAACCACTAAGTTTAAGACGTGGCCTAGGCATGGGATGTGTCTGAGCTTGCCGAGCTCCAAAGCCGCCACCAAGTTACGGCCAGTATTAGACACAACCATGACTGGTTCTAGGTTATGTAGCGAGAGCCACAGCTCAGTCTGGTCTCTTACTCCCTGCCACAGCTCTGCGATGGTGTGATGTTTGTGCCATAAGCATATCAGCTTCAGCACGTGATCGACGTAGGGCCCGCAATCCCTGGCAACGGTAGCAACTGTGCTATCCCAGGGTATGACTCGCTCCCGGCCTCCACAACATTCACCCAGTGTGCCACCGTCAGGGAAATGTAGCGTGCCGAATGCACTTGTCCATGTGTCTGTGGTTAAGTGGACCTTCCCAGTAACTGCATTGGTCAGGGCACGTGTGATGTTACGGAACACATGTTGGTGTAAGGTGGGCATGGCACACAGGGAAAAATAGTGGCGGCTGGGGACAGAGTAACGCGGGACGGCCGCCGACATCAGGCTGTGGAAGGCCTCAGTTTCCACAAGCCTAAATGGAAACATTTCCAGGGACAGCATTTTGGAAAGCTGTGCATTTAGTGCTATAGCCTGTGGGTGGCTGAGTGTTTGCGCTTGCGTTCGAAGGCATGGGGTAAGGACATTTGGATGCTACGCTGGGACATGGAAGTGAATGTGGTCGCTGATGGTGCTTGCGAAGGTCCAGTTGCAAGGTGAGATGTATCCGGGCCTGCGACTTGGACAGGGGATTGGCCAGCACATAACACCTGGGAAGAGGAGGCAGTGGTGTGACCCGTAGACACAGATTGTGAACCCAGGTGTTTGGCCCACCTATTATGGTGCTTTGATGCCATGTTTCGGATCATGTTCGTGGTGGTGAGGTTGCTAGTTTTCACGCCCGTGCTCATCTTTGCATGGTACAGGTTGCAAATTACAATTCTTTTGTCGTCTGCACTTTCCTCAAAAAAGCGCCAGACCGTGGAACACCTACCCCTTGGCAAGGGAGATTTCCGCAAGGGGGTGTTCCGTAGAACAGTTGCAGGCTTGTTTGGTGTGGCCCGCCCTCTACTTTTTTCCACCCCACTGCCTCTTCCAGCCTGTTGCGGTGCTGCAGATCCCTCCCACTCTGTACTGCTGTCCTCGCTCGGCTTTCCACCTTCCCAGGTTGGGTCAGTGACCTTGTCTAGCACCTCCTCTTCCACTTCCTCACTCTGCTCATCCTTCTGACTTGCTGACCTAACCACAACCTCAGTGATTGACAACTGTGTCTCATCCTCTTCCTCAACCTCTTGTGACAGTAATTGCTGTTGAGTTATTGGCAAATGTGTCTCATCATCATTCACCTCAATAAACAGTAATTGCTGTTCCCCACAGTCATCTTCTTGTGACTGTGGAAGCTCAAGAGTTTGGGAATCAGGGCACAAAATCTGTCCCTCTTCAAGCGTGCTTGGCGAGATGGCCAAATCAAGGAATGGCAAGGAAAAGAGGGCCTCGGAATATCTGAGTGTGGGATCACTTGTTTGGCCAGACTCTCCATGGTCGGAGATAGGAGTATCAAGTCTTGGTGAAAGACAAGGTGGTGCCTAATTGACTGGAAGCATTATCTGCTGCAATCAAACCGACCACCTGGTCGCACTGGTCGGACTTCAAGAGTGGTGTCCTGCGCCGCCCTGCAAACTGGGACATGAAGCTAGGTATCGTGGATGACTGTATTTCTTGTGCTCTGGCAGCAGGCACAGTTTCAACGCTCCCAGGGCCATGGCCTCTGCATTCACTATCAGCATCACGGCCACTTCCCTGTCCCTTACTGCTCGCCTTCTTCATTTAAAATGTGATATATGCTTGAAAATATGTTACATGTACAGTAGCATAGGATTTGGAAGTGTATGAGAAAAAAAAAATTAAAAAGGTATTTGGGATGTGGAAACGTCACACAGAAGATATCCCACAGATAATGTCAATGCTGTCACCAGTGGCATATAAAATTACAGGGAATGTCACAGGTATTTGGGATGAGGAAAAGTTATACAGGAGAGATACCACCGCTAATGTCACTGTCCAAAACGTCTACATAAAAAGTTCACTGTATGTAACAGATAAAAAATTTGGCGAACACTTTACACTGGATATGTGGCACTGGTAATGTCACTGTCCGCTGCGGACACCGTCTATTGAAAAAGTACACTGGATGTCAGATATTTTAGGGATGCGCACACTTTAAACAGGAGATGTGGCACGGATAATTTAACTGTCCGCAGCAGCCTATTAGATGCTATTTAGCGCAGGATGCGCTAAAAATATATATTGCTGCTGTCACACACAATAGTCCTTAAAAGTACTTTTGGGTCTCTGATAAGTTTTTCTAATAAAAATCTTCCAATAACACTCCCTACACTGTCTGTCCTTTCCTATGCACAGCTCTCCCTAAGACTGAGCAATTTAGCGCAGGTTGCACTAAGAACATATATTGCTGCTATCACACACAATAGTCCTTAAAATGACTTTTGGGTCTCTGAAATGTTTTTGTAATAAAAATCTTCCAATAGCACTCCCTACACCATCTTTCCCTTCCTATGCTCAGCTCTCCCTAAGACTGAGCCGAACACGAGTTAGGCTACTTTCACACTAGCGTTCGGGCGGATCCGTTCTGAACGGATCCGCTCATATTAATGCAGACGGAGGCTCCGTTCAGTACGGATCCGTCTGCATTAATAACTTTAAAAAAATTCGCAAGTGCGCAAGTGCGCAAGTAGCCTGCGCGGATCCGTTCAGACTTTCAATGTAAAGTCAATGGGGGACGGATCCGCTTGAAGATTGAGTCAATTGGTGACATCTTCAAGCGGATCCGTTCCCATTGACTTACATTGTAAGTCTGAACGGATCCGCAGCCTCCACACGGCTGTCCGCCTGTCCATGCGGAGGCGAGCGGAGCGGAGGCTGAACGCCGCCAGACTGATGCAGTCTGAGCAGATCCGCTCCATTCAGACTGCATCAGGGCTGTACGGCTGCGTTCGGGTCCGCTCGTGAGCTCCTTCAAACGGAGCTCACGAGCGGACCGACGAACGCTAGTGTGAAAGTAGCCTTATCGGGTGCTTTTTAGCAGCCGATGACGCGTTCCGGACAGCTAATCACTGTAATGCCAGTAGCCAACATGGCTACGGCATTACAGTGCGTGCCAGTACCTCCCTGCACGTTTATTGGCTGTGTACCGGTGTTTGGCCAAACATGCTCGATCATTACTACTACCAAGAAAACCTGTATGTGCTCTCATCTGTAGAAACATCCCAGGAACAAAAATCATCATCTGAGGCAAGCTTTATTAAATAAAACATTAGGAAAAAAAATTGAAAATGTGCACAATTTACATGGCAGAACCAAATGGTTTAAGAAAAAGCATATATTATAATTATTGTTTTAGGCATAATTTCTAATGGGCCAACATGCGCCATAATTTTTGTGAAACATATGCCAACAACGTTTAGCATCCACGTTATGTCCATGGTTTTCATGGACCCATGACCATCATGTGCGTGAGGGATCTTTAATCACGGACAAAGTAGGTCATGCTTCTGTGGTGTCACCATGGACTCACAGCCTGTGGATAATTTCTGATGTGTGAATACACACATTAAAGGCAGTGTGTACCTGTGCTGTCTGTGATTCACTGATGTGTAAAAGAGGCCTTATACAAAAGTGTCTAACTTCCTGCAAGATGAACCAAAGTTAGCATACAGCATGAGTCACTGAAAGTATCTGATTGATGGGGGGGGGGGGGGGTCTAAAACCACTCAGCCCCTGGTCAGCTGTTTCAATGTACTGTAGATCCAGCACCAGAAGTACTTGCCAGAGCTACATAGTTCTGTCCATTGTGTAGTGAACTGATCTGGTTACTGCAGTGCTGCTCCGGCAGTGAGCCCGGAAGAGCCGGAGTAGAGGATGGGAATGGTAGTGGGGCTGATAAAGTCTTGTGTCACGGTGAACTCCCTCAGTCCATTGCCCCCTGGCTATCGGTGCAGTGGAAATTTAGTTGGAAAATGGAGGCCAGAATTAAATGTAACAAAGTAATTTTCTCTGGCACCAGCAAGGTTTGTGAAGGCAGGTTAGATGGTGGCAATTTATCACTCAGATGGTACTGGCCTAGTAATGTTCTAGGTGATGTATGTCTTGGCTGTAATCCTTCACCTTGAAGCTGTGTCTTTAATGCTGGTTGTAGCAATTCACTCTGCTGTCTAGCACATTAAGAGTTTACTTGAGAAGGATGAATGATAGATCTCTCTGGAGAATCAGGAACAGAAGCAGGAGCCCTAAATTGAGCTTCCTCTCCACTCTGTCTCTGAACAGGAACAGGACCAGCCCACTCCTACCAAGAGGGGAGGAACATGGTGATTAGCCCTGTTCCTTGCCAACTTTTGCCAACTATTCCTTACTGGAACAAAAAATAAAATACATAACTTTATAATATAAACTTTACAATTCAAAACTACACATATATTGCCACCATCCAACCTGCCCCCAAGGTCTGAGGTACTATACTCCTAATCACAACTTGTATTGTTTTATTGTTCCATTTTAGTCTAATTCCAATCCAAAAGCTACATTTTGATTTAAAAATACAATTAATGTTATAGAATACCGTATACAAGCAATGGTGATAAGAGACAAAATCTGATGTGGCTTTTTCCCTGGAGTGCTTTGGTGATTGGTAGGGGGGTCGTAAATTCCTTGTGGCAGCCTGAAGCCGTAGGAAGGTTTGAGGCTACCACAGCAATATGTTCCTATGAAGCTGTATCTGTGGCATAGGCTGCACTGGTAATTATTGCAGTTTATGGGAGAAGTAATCACATGTTCAAGTCCCCTAGGGGGACATAAAATAAGTAAAAAAAGGAAAACATATTTTTTTTCCAGATTGCCACTACATTGTATGCAATATTAAACGGTGCCATAAGTAAATCTTGTCCCACAAAAAAAACAAGCCCTCATATAACTATGTGAACATAAAAATGTAAAATGTGAGGCTTCAGGAAGGCTGGGAGTAAAAAACAAAAAAAATTGAAAATTGCAAAGTCCTGAAGACTTTAGGAACATCTGTACATAGATCATAGCTGCACACTAATTGTGCAGCAGCTGAGCACCCCATATAGAAGGCAAGGACTGTACCTCAGTGTCCCTGCCTTCTAGATCACTGTATACACATATACAGATAGGAAGCATGATGCTGCTTCCTGTTCCAGCCCTAGGATCATGTGACTATCGGGGCTGCTAGACCGCAGGAGCTGCTGGTTCTTCCTTAGACCTATGTCAACCCTGCAGTGAGTAAAGCATTGTATAGAGCTGAACAGCCTCTCTGGGGGGTGTATTCCCCCTGTAACTGGGGCTACTATGTCAGCCCCAGTTACAGGAGAAATCAGCAGTAAAAAAAAAAAAAAAGTGTTATGTTAAATGTCCCCCAAAGGTCTTGTATGACCTTATGGTGGGGACATGGTGTAAAGTAAAAATAAAATAAAAATAAAATAATTTCATAAACATAAAAAATAAAACTTTCAAGTGTAAAAAGGGCAATTTTCCCTTAAGTCATATATATATATTTTTTAAATAGAAAAAAAATAGATATATTTGGTATTGCTGCGTTCATAACGACCACTGTATAAAAATATCACATGATCTACCCTATCAGGGAATGCCGTAAAATAATGAAAATGATGTCACAACAGCTATTTCAGTCACCTCACCTCCCAGAAAACATAATAGCCAAACGATCTAAAAGTCATATGTACCCCAAAATTGTACAATGAAGACATCACCTGATCCCACAAAAAACCAAGCCCTTACAAAAGACCATCACCAGAAAAAAAAAAATAAATAAAAAAAAAAATATATATATATATATATATATATATATATTTATATATATATCCGTAAGGCTACTTTCACACTGGCGTTTTGGTTTCTGTTTGTGAGACACTGCTATATTCCATATTCGTTAATTCTAGCCTAATATGGAATATAGCAGTGCTAAGTTGAAACCGCCATGCGATTATTTCAAGTTATATTAATCGCATCGCGATTTCAACTTTTTATGTATATTCTTAATATTGCTCAAACTTCGTCTTTTAGAATATTCGTAATATTCTAAAAGACGAAGTTAGAGCAATATTCGTAATATTCTAAAAGACGAAGTTAGAGCAATATTATGAAATTTAGTAAAATACCCATATAGATTGTAATTTAGCTAATATGGAATATAGCAGTGCTAAGTTGAAATCGCCATGCGATTACTTCGAGTTATATTAATCGCATCGCGATTTCAACTTAATGCTATATTCCATATAGGTTAATTCTAGCCTAATAGGCTAGAATTAAAGGGGTATTCCCATCTTGCAAAATCAGCCAGAGTTGCAGTTACTTCACAAATCACTTCCTGTTTTTCTGTTTCTAAGGCTGGGCGGGCTTAGGCAGCTAGACTGAAGCCTGTCCACGCCTCCTTATGACATCACACTGAGAGCTGATTCCTACGTGCTCGTTCATGTGAAAAGTATGACTCACCAGTCTGGCTGGCACCAGGAAGTGTCTGTGAAGCTTATCTCTCCTGCTGTGGACTCACATCAGTCCGTGGAGCAATGGTCAGTGATTTTATTGACTACCATTTAGATGACCTGAATACTAACTACACATAAAAGTTTTCATATCTATTCCAAAGCCTATCTGTGCAGCAGAAACTGTAATTTACTGCAGCCCAAATGCATGTCTGCTAGTATCCATATGATTCGTTTTTTTGTCTCCTATAAAAAAAATAAATCACTGAACAGCACAGATGCAGATTTGTTACCATTAGAGCTGTACTACATTAGAGTAATAACGTGCATATTCAACTCAGCCACATATCAGTGTATTACCCTATCTCTCCACCATTCTTTATATGCCATATATTGATAATCCCCACCTCACCAATCACTGAGAATATACCAGCGCATACCTAGCTCTGCTACATAACCCTGTTATGTCAGTCCTACACCGGTAATATCTCTCCACCATTCTTTATATGACATATATTGATAATCCCCACCTCACCAATCACTGAGAATGTACCAGCGCATACCTAGCTCTGCTACATATCCTTGTTATGTCAGTCCTACACCTGTAATATCTCTCCACCATTCTTTATATGACATATATTGCTAATCCCCACCTCACCAATCACTGAGAATGTACCAGCGCATACCTAGCTCTGCTACATATCCCTGTTATGTCAGTCCTACACCTGTAATATCTCTTCACCATTCTTTATATGCCATATATTGATAATCATCCCCCATCAGCCTCATACAGCCCCCATCAGCCTCATATAGCCCCCATCAGCCTCATATGCCCCCCATCAGCCTCATATGCCCCCATCAGCCTCATACAGCCCCCCATCAGCCTCATACAGCCCCCATCAGCCTCATATGCCCCCATCAGCCTCATACAGCCCCCCATCAGCCTCATACAGCCCCCATCAGCCTCATATAGCCCCCATCAGCCTCATATAGCCCCCATCAGCCTCATATGCCCCCCATCAGCCTCATATAGCCCCCCATCAGCCTCATATAGCCCCCATCAGCCTCATATAGCCCCCATCAGCCTCATATAGCCCCCAGCCTCATATGCCCCCCATCAGCCTCATATGCCCCCATCAGCCTCATACAGCCCCCATCAGCCTCATATAGCCCCCATCAGCCTCATATGCCCCCCATCAGCCTCATATGCCCCCCATCAGCCTCATATGCCCCCATCAGCCTCCTATAGCCCCCATCAGCCTCCTTTGCCCCCCATCAGCCTCATATAGCCCCCCATTAGCCTCATATAGCCCCCCCATTAGCCTCATATAGCCCCCCATTAGCCTCATTTAGCCTCATATAGCCCCCCATCATCATCCATCCGCCCCAAAAGTCAGTCCGTCTGCCCCCTCCAGTGCCTCCATCAGCCCCCAATCTCATATATAACATATACTTACCACGCTGTCTCTCCCACGCCGTCCGCTCTCTGAGTCCTCTCTCCCTTCCACAAGCTAATCGGCCGCGCATGCGCAGATCGCGGCTAAAAGGAAAATAGATCTGCGCATGCGCGAACCGCCCGGCGACGTGCGCGTTCTTTATAATCAGTACAGCCGCCGCTAGATCACCAGGGAAGGAGTGCGCAAGCGCGGCCATTGGATGCGGCCGGCGAGCGGCGGCCGTATCCATGGGCAGCGCTTATAAACTAGGGATTTGGGATTTGGAATTTATAAAAGAAAAGTAGGTTTTTTTTAATTAGTTGTATTTAGTAAAAACTTTATTTGGGGGGGTGTAATTGAATGAGACATGATTACATAGATGGGAATACCCCTTTAACGAATATGGACTATAGCAGTGTTAAGTTGAAATCGCAATTCGATTATTATAACTTGAATTAATCGAATTGCGATTTTAACGTAATTCTCAAATCCGACAGTACATTCTAGTATATGGAGATGTTCCCATGGTGATGGGGACGCTCCTTAAACACGGAAGTCGGCAGAAGCGGCAACGGGCACTGACTGGAGCAGCCAGGAAGCCAGGAATCCAAAGGACAGGTAAGAACAACTTTAGGGAAGTGGGAAAGAAAAATATATAACAATAAAAAAAAAAAGAATATTCGATTTCGCGAATATATAGAACGATATTCTAAATATTTGCGAAATCTCGAAATTGCGATATTCGAGAAAAAAATTCGCAATTCGAATATTCGCGCTCAACACTATACCAAATGATGCCAACATAAAGCAGACTGAATAGAGCACCCGTAAGTGTAATTATCACTGCACAAGTAATTAACAAAATGTAAGCAATCTTTTGATTGGTTGCTATTAGAGTTGAGCGAACACCTGGATGTTCGGGTTCGAGAAGTTCGGCCGAACATCCCGGAAATGTTCGGGTTCGGGATCCGAACCCGATCCGAACTTCGTCCCGAACCCGAACCCCATTGAAGTCAATGGGGACCCGAACTTTTCGGCACTAAAAAGGCTGTAAAACAGCCCAGGAAAGAGCTAGAGGGCTGCAAAAGGCAGCAACATGTAGGTAAATCCCCTGCAAACAAATGTGGATAGGGAAATTAATTAAAATAAAAATTAAATAAATAAAAATTAACCAAAATCAATTGGAGAGAGGTCCCATAGCAGAGAATCTGGCTTCACGTCACCCACCACTGTAAGAGTCCATTTTCATAAATTTAGGCCCAGCACCCAGGCAGAGGAGAGAGGTCCCGTAACAGAGAATCTGGCTTCATGTCAGCAGAGAATTAGTCTGCATGTCATAGCAGAGAATGAGGCTTCACGTCAGCCACCACTGCAACAGTCCATTGGCATATATTTAGGCCCAGCACCCAGGCAGAGGAGGGAGGTCCCGTAACAGAGAATCTGTCTTCATGTCAGCAGAGAATCAGTCTGCATGTCATAGCAGAGAATGAGGCTTCACGTCAGCCACCACTGCAACAGTCCATTGGCATATATTTAGGCCCAGCACACACACAGGCAGAGGAGAGAGGTCCCGTAACAGAGAATCTGTCTTCATGTCAGCAGAGAATTAGTCTGCATGTCATAGCAGAGAATGAGGCTTCACGTCACCCACCACTGCAACAGTCCATTGGCATATATTTAGGCCCAGCACCCAGGCAGAGGAGGGAGGTCCCGTAACTGAGAATCTGGCTTCATGTCAGCAGAGAATTAGTCTGCATGTCATAGCAGAGAATGAGGCTTCACGTCAGCCACCACTGCAACAGTCCATTGGCATATATTTAGGCCCAGCACCCAGGCAGAGGAGGGAGGTCCCGTAACAGAGAATCTGTCTTCATGTCAGCAGAGAATCAGTCTGCATGTCATAGCAGAGAATGAGGCTTCACGTCAGCCACCACTGCAACAGTCCATTGGCATATATTTGGGCCCAGCACACAGGCAGAGGAGAGAGGTCCCGTAACAGACAATCTGGCTTCATGTCAGCAGAGAATCATTCTGCATGTCATAGCAGAGAATCAGGCTTCACGTCACCCAACATTGGAACAGTCCATTGGCATATATTTAGGCCCAGCACCCAGGCAGAGGAGGGAGGTCCCGTAACAGAGAATCTGTCTTCATGTCAGCAGAGAATCAGTCTGCATGTCATAGCAGAGAATCAGGCTTCACGTCACCCAACATTGGAACAGTCCATTGGCATATATTTAGGCCCCGGCACCCAGACACAGGAGAGGTTCATTCAACTTTGGGTAGCCTCGCAATATAATGGTAAAATGAAAATAAAAATAGGATTGAATGAGGAAGTGCCCTGGAGTCCAATAATATATGGTTAAGGGGAGGTAGTTAATGTCTAATCTGGACAAGGGACGGACAGATCCTGTGGGATCCATGCCTGGTTCATTTTTATGAACGTCAGCTTGTCCACATTGGCTGTAGACAGGCGGCTGCGTTTGTCTGTAATGACGCCCCCTGCCGTGCTGAATACACGTTCAGACAAAACGCTGGCCGCCGGGCAGGCCAGCACCTCCAAGGCATAAAAGGCTAGCTCTGGCCACGTGGACAATTTAGAGACCCAGAAGTTGAATGGGGCCGAACCATCAGTCAGTACGTGGAGGGGTGTGCACACGTACTGTTCCACCATATTAGTGAAATGTTGCCTCCTGCTAACACGTTGCGTATCAGGTGGTGGTGCAGTTAGCTGTGGCGTGTTGACAAAAGTTTTCCACATCTCTGCCATGCTAACCCTGCCCTCAAAGGAGCTGGCATTGACACAGCTGCCTTGGCGACCTCTTGCTCCTCCTCTGCCTTGGCCTTGGGCTTCCACTTGTTCCCCTGTGACATTTGGGAATGCTCTCAGTAGCGCGTCTACCAACGTGCGCTTGTACTCGCGCATCTTCCTATCACGCTCCAGTGCAGGAAGTAAGGTGGGCACATTGTCTTTGTAGCGTGGATCCAGCAGGGTGGCAACCCAGTAGTCCGCACAGGTTAAAATGTGGGCAACACTGCTGTCGTTGCGCAGGCACTGCAGCATGTAGTCGCTCATGTGTGCCAGGCTGCCCAGGGGTAAGGACAAGCTGTCCTCTGTGGGAGGCGTATCGTCATCGTCCTGCCTTTCCCCCCAGCCACGCACCAGTGATGGACCCGAGCTGCGTTGGGTGCCACCCCGCTGTGACCATGCTTCATCCTCATCCTCCTCCACCTCCTCCTCATCCTCGTCCTCCTCGTCCTCCAGTAGTGGGCCCTGTCTGGCCACATTTGTACCTGGCCTCTGCTGTTGCCAAAAACCTCCCTCTGAGTCACTTCGAAGAGACTGGCCTGAAAGTGCTAAAAATGACCCCTCTTCCTCCTCCTCCTCCTCCTCCTCCTCCTGGGCCACCTCCTCTTGCATCATCGCCCTAAGTGTTTTCTCAAGGAGACATAGAAGTGGTATTGTAACGCTGATAACGGCGTCATCGCCACTGGCCATGTTGGTGGAGTACTCGAAACAGCGCAACAGGGCACACAGGTCTCGCATGGAGGCCCAGTCATTGGTGGTGAAGTGGTGCTGTTCTGTAGTGCGACTGACCCGTGCGTGCTGCAGCTGAAACTCCACTATGGCCTGCTGCTGCTCGCACAGTCTGTCCAGCATGTGCAAGGTGGAGTTCCACCTGGTGGGCACGTCGCATATGAGGCGGTGAGCGGGAAGGCCGAAGTTACACTGTAGCGCAGACAGGCGAGCAGAAGCAGGATGTGAACGCCGGAAGCGCGAACAGACGGCCCGCACTTTATGCAGCAGCTCTGACATGTCGGGGTAGTTGTGAATGAACTTCTGCACCACCAAATTCAGCACATGCGCCAAGCAAGGGATGTGCGTCAAATTGGCTAGTCCCAGAGCTCCAACGAGATTTCGCCCATTATCGCACACCACCAGGCCGGGCTTGAGGCTCACCGGCAGCAACCACTCGTCGGTCTGTTGTTCTATACCCCGCCACAACTCCTGTGCGGTGTGGGGCCTGTCCCCCAAACATATGAGTTTCAGAATGGCCTGCTGACGTTTACCCCGGGCTGTGCTGAAGTTGGTGGTGAAGGTGTGTGGCTGACTGGATGAGCAGGTGGAAGAAGAGGAGGAGGAAGCCGAGAAGGAGGAGGTGGCAACAGGAGGCAAAGAATGTTGCCCTGCGATCCTTGGCGGCGGAAGGACGTGCGCCAAACAGCTCTCCGCCTGGGGCCCAGCTGCCACTACATTTACCCAGTGTGCAGTTAGGGAGATATAGCGTCCCTGGCCGTGCTTACTGGTCCACGTATCTGTGGTTAGGTGGACCTTGCCACAGATGGCGTTGCGCAGTGCACACTTGATTTTATCGGATACTTGGTTGTGCAGGGAAGGCACGGCTCTCTTGGAGAAGTAGTGGCGGCTGGGAACAACATACTGTGGGACAGCAAGCGACATGAGCTGTTTGAAGCTGTCTGTGTCCACCAGCCTAAATGACAGCATTTCATAGGCCAGTAGTTTAGAAATGCTGGCATTCAGGGCCAGGGATCGAGGGTGGCTAGGTGGGAATTTACGCTTTCTCTCAAATGTTTGTGAGATGGAGAGCTGAACGCTGCCGTGTGACATGGTTGAGACGCTTGGTGACGGAGGTGGTGGTGGTGGTGTTGGTGGTACATCCCCTGTTTGCTGGGCGGCAGGTGCCAACGTTCCTCCAGAGGCGGAGGAAGAGGCCGAGGCGGCAGCAGCAGAAGAGGCCGAGGCGGCAGCAGCAGAAGAGGTAGCAGGGGGAGCCTGAGTGACTTCCTTGGTTTTAAGGTGTTTACTCCACTGCAGTTCATGCTTTGCATGCAGGTGCCTGGTCATGCAGGTTGTGCTCAGGTTCAGAACGTTAATGCCTCGCTTAAGGCTCTGATGGCACAGCGTGCAAACCACTCGGGTCTTGTCGTCAGCACATTGTTTGAAGAAGTGCCATGCCAGGGAACTCCTTGAAGCTGCCTTTGGGGTGCTCGGTCCCAGATGGCGGCGGGCAGTAGCAGGCGGAGTCTCTTGGCGGCGGGTGTTCTGCTTTTGCCCACTGCTCCCTCTTTTGCTACGCTGTTGGCTCGGTCTCACCACTGCCTCTTCCTCCGAACTGTGAAAGTCAGTGGCACGACCTTCATTCCATGTGGGGTCTAGGACCTCATCATCCCCTGCATCGTCTTCCACCCAGTCTTGATCCCTGACCTCCTGTTCAGTCTGCACACTGCAGAAAGACGCAGCAGTTGGCACCTGTGTTTCGTCATCATCAGAGACATGCTGAGGTGGTATTCCCATGTCCTCATCATCAGGAAACATAAGTGGTTGTGCGTCAGTGCATTCTATATCTTTCACCGCTGGGGAAGGGCTAGGTGGATGCCCTTGGGAAACCCTGCCAGCGGAATCTTCAAACAGCATAAGAGACTGCTGCATAACTTGAGGCTGAGACAGTTTCCCTGGTATGCATGGGGGTGATGTGACAGACTGATGGGGTTGGTTTTCAGGCGCCATCTGTGCGCTTTCTGCAGAAGACTGGGTGGGAGATAATGTGAACGTGCTGGATCCACTGTCGGCCACCCAATTGACTAATGCCTGTACCTGCTCAGGCCTTACCATCCTTAGAACGGCATTGGGCCCCACCATATATCGCTGTAAATTCTGGCGGCTACTGGGACCTGAGGTAGTTGGTACACTAGGACGTGTGGATGTGGCAGAACGGCCACGTCCTCTCCCAGCACCAGAGGGTCCACTAACACCACCACGACCATGTCCACGTCCGCGTCCCTTACTAGATGTTTTTCTCATTGTTATGGTTCACCACAACAACAAAAATATTATTTGGCCCAATGTATTGTATTCAAATTCAGCGGGATATAAATTTGAGGCCTAGTATTTAGGCGCTGGGTGACCGGTATGGATTTACTAACAGAATTAGACTTGGAAATGCACAGTAGCGTGTGTGTGAAGTTATTCTGAATGACCCTATGTGCACCTTGAATATTATATACCCTTTTAGGGATAGATTTCAAATAGCTCTGATATAGCAGAAACCACTAAATTATGAAATTGCTAAATTGGGAATTGTATTTCAACCCAGAACAAAAAATGTGCTTTGACGGACACTAAATAACTTTCCCAGCCACAACAGGACAGCGGTAACGAGAGATTACGCGGGATATAAATTTGAGGCCTAGTATTTAGGCGCTGGGTGACCGGTATGGATTTAGCGACAGAATTAGACTTGGAAATGCACAGTAGCGTGTGTGTGAAGTTATTCTGAATGACCCTATGTGCACCTTGAATATTATATACCCTTTTAGGGATAGATTTCAAATAGCTCTGATATAGCAGGAACCACTAAATTATGAAATTGCTAAATTGGGAATTGTACTTCAACCCAGAACAAAAAATGTGCTTTGACGGACACTAAATAACTTTCCCAGCCACAACAGGACAGCGGTAACGAGAGATTTAGCGGGATATAAATTTGAGGCCTAGTATTTAGGCGCTGGGTGACCGGTATGGATTTAGTGACAGAATTAGACTTGGAAATGCACAGTAGCGTGTGTGTGAAGTTATTCTGAATGACCCTATGTGCACCTTGAATATTATATACCCTTTTAGGGATAGATTTCAAATAGCTCTGATATAGCAGAAACCACTAAATTATGAAATTGCTAAATTGGGTATTGTATTTCAACCCAGAACAAAAAATGTGCTTTGACGGACACTAAATAACTTTCCCAGCCACAACAGGACAGCGGTAACGAGAGATTTAGCGGGATATAAATTTGAGGCCTAGTATTTAGGCGCTGGTTGACCGGTATGGATTTAGTGACAGAATTAGACTTGGAAATGCACAGTAGCGTGTGTGTGAAGTTATTCTGAATGACCCTATGTGCACCTTGAATAATATATACCCTTTTAGGGATATATTTCAAATAGCTCTGATATAGCAGGAACCACTAAATTATGAAATTGCTAAATTGGGAATTGTACTTCAACCCAGAACAAAAAATGTGCTTTGACGGACACTAAATAACTTTCCCAGCCACAACAGTACAGCGGTAACAAGAGATTTAGCGGGATATAAATTTGAGGCCTAGTATTTAGGCGCTGGGTGACCGGTATGGATTTAGTGACAGAATTAGACTTGGAAATGCACAGTAGCGTGTGTGTGAAGTTATTCTGAATGACCCTATGTGCACCTTGAATATTATATACCCTTTTAGGGATAGATTTCAAATAGCTCTGATATAGCAGAAACCACTAAATTATGAAATTGCTAAATTGGGAATTGTATTTCAACCCAGAACAAAAAATGTGCTTTGACGGACACTAAATAACTTTCCCAGCCACAACAGGACAGCGGTAACGAGAGATTTAGCGGGATATAAATTTGAGGCCTAGTATTTAGGCGCTGGGTGACCGGTATGGATTTAGCGACAGAATTAGACTTGGAAATGCACAGTAGCATGTGTGTGAAGTTATTCTGAATGACCCTTTGTGCACCTTGAATATTATATACCCTTTTAGGGATAGATTTCAAATAGCTCTGATATAGCAGGAACCACTAAATTATGAAATTGCTAAATTGGGAATTGTACTTCAACCCAGAACAAAAAATGTGCTTTGACGGACACTAAATAACTTTCCCAGCCACAACAGGACAGCGGTAACGAGAGATTTAGCGGGATATAAATTTGAGGCCTAGTATTTAGGCGCTGGGTGACCGGTATGGATTTAGTGACAGAATTAGACTGGGATATGGCCAAAAAATAACCACACTATTGCTGGTTAAATGCACTTGGTGACGGGCGCAGCTTGCCCCTGATGTAGTATATGGCCAAAAAATGAACAGACTATTGCTGGTTAAATGCACTTGGTGTCACAGCTTGACGAACCACACTACTGAGGGTTAAATGCACTTGGTGACGGGCGCAGCTTGCCCCTGATGTAGTATATGGCCAAAAAATGAACAGACTATTGCTGGTTAAATGCACTTGGTGACGGGCGCAGCTTGCCCCTGATTTAGTATATGGCCAAAAAATGAACAGACTATTGCTGGTTAAATGCACTTGGTGTGATAGCTTGACCAACCACACTACTGAGGGTTAAATGCACTTGGTGACGGGCGCAGCTTGCCCCTGATGTAGTATATGGCCAAAAAATGAACAGACTATTGCTGGTTAAATGCACTTGGTGACGGGCGCAGCTTGCCCCTGATTTAGTATATGGCCAAAAAATGAACAGACTATTGCTGGTTAAATGCACTTGGTGTGATAGCTTGACCAACCACACTACTGAGGGTTAAATGCACTTGGTGACGGGCGCAGCTTGCCCCTGATGTAGTATATGGCCAAAAAATGAACAGACTATTGCTGGTTAAATGCACTTGGTGACGGGCGCAGCTTGCCCCTGATTTAGTATATGGCCAAAAAATGAACAGACTATTGCTGGTTAAATTCACTTGGTGTGATAGCTTGACCAACCACACTACTGAGGGTTAAATGCACTTGGTGACGGGCGCAGCTTGCCCCTGATGTAGTATATGGCCAAAAAATAAACAGACTATTGCTGGTTAAATGCACTTGGTGTCACAGCTTGACGAACCACACTACTGAGGGTTAAATGCACTTGGTGACGGGCGCAGCTTGCCCCTGATGTAGTATATGGCCAAAAAATAAACAGACTATTGCTGGTTAAATGCACTTGGTGTGACAGCTTCACCCTGATGTAGGCTTTAGCCAAAAAACAACCACACCATTGAGGGTTAAATGCACTTGGTCGCAGCTTGGATGCACTTGGTCGCAGCACCGCACAAGACACAAAATGGCCGCCGATCACCCCAGAAAAAAGTGACTGACAAACGGTCTGGGCAGCCTAAAAACAGTGAGTGAGCATTTGAATTTCAGTAGCTCAATGATGCACAGCTGCAGATCGATCGATTAATCAAGTGAAGTCCTTTGGAGGAGTTAATCTGCCTAATCTCGCCCTACTGTCGCATCCGCAACCTCTCCCTACGCTAATCAGAGCAGAGTGACGGGCGGCGCTATGTGACTCCAGCTTAAATAGAGGCTGGGTCACATGGTGCTCTGGCCAATCACAGCCATGCCAATAGTAGGCATGGCTGTGACGGCCTCTTGGGGCAAGTAGTATGACGCTTGTTGATTGGCTGCTTTGCAGCCTTTCAAAAAGCGCCAAGAAAGCGTCACAAAAGCGCCAAGAAAGCGACGAACACCGAACCCGAACCCGGACTTTTACGAAAATGTCCGGGCTCGGGTCCGTGT
The DNA here is from genome assembly GCF_014858855.1 of Bufo gargarizans. Classification (NCBI taxonomy): domain Eukaryota; kingdom Metazoa; phylum Chordata; class Amphibia; order Anura; family Bufonidae; genus Bufo; species Bufo gargarizans. Next base: position 66,376,791 of record NC_058084.1, on the reverse strand, counting down.
CACGGACACCCCAAAATTCGGTACGAACCCGAACTATACAGTTCGAGTTCGCTCATCCCTAGTTGCTATCACTTTTTGTTTAAAAAAAACCAGACTAGAACACATTTTATAAGAAAATCTGTTTATTGCTCGCTATATAACCCATAACTTGTTGCTCCAGTCACATTGAAAACTAATCTGAGTCTTGTGACTATTTTTTTATTCTTTTTATTAAATGCTAAACAACATGATTTCATGCTTTTTCTTGTATCTCTACGAGCCTTTTATTTCTCTAGGCTGGTGATCCTTCATGCCCCATTGCACTTTGCATTCTTATCATAATGAAATATGCAAATTGAAAATTTTCTTCTGTAAATGTATCTTTGTGGGTTTATAGATCTGGTAAATCTCACCTACCAAATTCTAATAATTGTCTGCAGAAAATTGCATTAATATATAAATATGAAATAGAAGGATCCTCTGTACACATCTGACAATGGTGCACTGCTGCAATGCACTACTTTCTCTTCGCTCATGTGCTCTCCTAAGTCTAATACACATCTGTTTACTAGAAAGAATATGAAGATAGTTCAGTCTCCCAGGATCTTTACGATCACTTTCCTTTATCTGCGCTTCTTCTCACACTGCCAGTATTAATAGGGCCTTTGATGAGTTTTTATGGAGGGGGAAAATGATTAGAATCTTGGTGTTAAAGGGCTTGTGCTCCCCTGTTTGAATGGACTGGAAGTCATGCATACATGTCCGCTGCTCTAATTAACTCTATAGGACTGTCAGATAAACCAACCACAAGCACTGGGGTATCCCCATCAGCCTCATATAGCCAAATGGAGTGGCAGATCTCATGTGTGACTGCTGCTTCATTCATACAGGGGAGAATTGGCACCCATTCTGTTGATCAGCAGGGGTCCCAGCTTGCCAATCAGACATTTATCCTATGTTCTGTGTTTCTGTAATGGTACAAGCCCTTTTAGGCATTTTAAGAGGCAGAGGGCTCACGTAATCACATGTTTAAGAGTCAGAGAGATCGAATGTTTAAGTTCCCTTTGGGGACTAAAAATAAATTGGCACATTTATTAAGACTGGCATTTTAGACGCCGGCCTTAACAAAGCCTCTACCTGGCAGACGACCTGCTGATGTTATGAAGAGGCGCATGCCACGCCCCCAATTTTAGACCTGGCGTGAGTGGGGCACAGTTACAAATAGCAGCACAACTAACATCTAATTTAGGCGTATTTTAGATTAGTAAAAGTTTAAAAAATATGAAAAAAAAGAAAGAAAAGAATCGAAAATTCATATTGCCCCTTTCCCAATTGTACTAATACAAATAAATATAAACAAACAAAAAAATAAAATAAGCATACTTTGTAATGGGAAAACAAATCTAAATGGCATCACAGTTTTTTGGTCGCTTCACTTCCGAAAAACACATTGAAGAAATATTGTAATCATACTAACAGCACAGAAAAAAGTTAACATATTTGCGGCCCAGTGAAATTCTTTCACTAATTCCACCCAAATATTTTTTCCAGCTTCTCAATACATTGTCGGAGAAGCACTGCTCAATGGTTAGCACTGGTGCCTTGCAGCACAGGGGTCCTAGGTTCAAATGCAACCAAGGAAAACATCTGCATGGAGTGTATGCTCTGCTTGTTTTTTTGTGGGTTTCCTCCTACTCTCCAAAGACATACTGATACTTAAACTGTAAGCCCCATTGAGGACAGCAAGTGATGCTAAAGTCTGTAAAGTGCTGCGGAATATGTCTACATAAAATAAATAAAGTGCATGAAATATTAAATGATGTCATTACAAAGTTCAACTTACCTACAAAAAAATGTCCATAGAAAAGTAAAAATAATATATAAATGATAGCTTTTTGAAGGCAGGGAGAATTAATAAAATATGTAAATTGGAGAAACTGGGGAAAGTACCCTTTATGTTATGTAATAATGCATATGTAGCATATAGTCTTCTGTTGGAAGATTATATATGTCTACAAACAAGAAGTGTGGAGTGCATGGGGCAGGTGTGATGTATTGTTTTTAAAATATAGAAATGCGGAAGCTTTTTGGGGCAAAGTTTATAATCTTATTGAACAGCTAACTTAAATGTAATCCAGAGCCAGGGTTCTATATGTTTCATTGTGAGGGGAATAAGAGTGACTAAAAACAGGAAGAATGTTCTATTGATTACATATAAATTATTAAACTATTGCTAAGCATTTTATATTGCCTTCAGTTAGAAGCAATTAAAACGTTTTTTATAATAATCTGCTCAGGGCACATTTAATAGTGATATACAGTGGCAATTAGGGATGAACGGACCCGTGAACATTCACGTTCGCCAGGTTCAGCCCAACTTCGGGTCAAAGTTCAGATTTGGGACCCGAACTCAAACCCGAACCCCATTAAAGTCAACAGGGGCCCGAACTTTGGTGCACCAAAATGGCTGTAAAATAGTCATAGTAAGAGCTAGAGGGCTGTAAAAGGAAGCAAAATGGGGGTAAGAACAGGACAATTGCCCTGCAAACAAATGTGGATAGGGAAATTACTTAAAAGAACATAGAATATAAAAAAAAAAAAATTATAATCTTGAACAAGGAGGCAGAGGTCAAAATGGAGTAGGAGGTTGAGGAGACGGTGGATGTGTCAGTGTAGGTGGAAGCGGCGGTGGAGAAGGAGGAGGTAGCCAACACTGTTTTTGTTGTTTTTTTATTTGTATTTTTTTCCCTTTATTTTTTTTATTTTTTAACTTTGGGAAGACCCTAAAACAACTTTGGGAAGACCCCAAAACATTGGGATTCGGACATGAAAAAGAGAATGCAAAGAGAAAGTCAACTGGAGTATAACAATGGCTGAGTGCGGCCGGTATACTTGTCTACTCAGCACAAGGTACGGACGAGTTCTGTGGGATCCATGCCTGGTTCATTTTAATGAACGTGAGCTTGTCCACGTTGGCTGTGGACAGGCAGCTACGCTTGTCTGTGATCACCATCCCTGTCATGCTAGACACACGTTCGGACAATACACTAGCCGCAGGGAGGCCAGCACCTCCAAGGCTTAAAGGGCAAGCTCAGGCCATGTGCCCAATTTGGAGACTCAGAAGTTGAATGGGGCAGACCCCTCAGTCAGTACGTGTAGGCGTGTGCACAAGTACTGTTCTACCATGTTGGTGAAATGCTGCCTCCTGCTCAAACGTTTTGTATAAGCTGGTGGTGCTGGTTGTTGTGGCATGCTGACAAAGCTTTTCCACATTTCGGCCATGCTAACCCTCCCTTCTGAGGTGCTGGTGGTGTCCCAGCTGCGTTGGCCACTTCTTCCTGCTCTGCCTTCGCCTTGTGCTTCCACTGAGCCACAGCTGTCAGGTGGGAATGCCATCAGAAGCGCGTCTACCAGCGTGTGCTTGTACTTGAGCATCTTCCGATCACGTTCCAGTGACTGAATTAAGGATGGCATGTTGTCCTTGTAGCGGGTATCCAGCAGGGTGGCCACCCAGTAATCAGCACTGGTTAGAATGTGGGCAACTCGGCTGTTGTTGCGCAGGCACTGCAGCATGTAGTCGATCATGTGTGCCAGGCTGCCCAAAGGCAACTTCAAGCTGTCCTCTTTGGGAGGTGTATCGTCTGTGTCCTCTGTATCCCCCCAGCCATGCTCCATTGATGCCCATGAGCCACCCTGCTGTAAACATGGTTCCTCATCATCATCATGTCATGAGTAAGGGCACGAATTGTCTTCAGTAGCCCAAAACATGTAGACAACGACTTTGTAACTGTAACTGGATGTGATTTTACCGCAAGCAAAATAAATTTTTACTTTACCAAAGTGGAGCTGGATTTCTTCAACCATATTGCAATACGTTACCCGGTCCTGACACGGGTCCTCCGTGCTCACAGGTGAAGGTGGGGCAGGTGAGAGCTGCTGAACTTTCTTTTCTTCTCATCATCATCATCCTCCAGAACTGTGCCCTGGAAGGACAGTTATGTACCTGGCCTCTGTTGGTTCAGAAACCCACCCACCGAGCCACTTGTAAATGACTGGCCTGTTAACCATGGAAATTATCCCTCTTCCTCCTGTGCCACATCTTCTTCCATCATCGCCCAAAGTGTTTTTTCAAGGAGACATAGAAGTGTGATAGTAACGCTGAGGACTGCATCATCGGCACTGCCCATGTTGGTGGAGTACTCGATACAGCGGAACATGGCACACATGTCCCACACGGAGGCCCACTCATTGGTGGTGAAGTGGTGCTGTGCCGCAGAGCCACAACCCTGTGCGTGCTGAAGCTTCAATTCTACTATCGCCTGCTGCTGCTCGCACAGTCTCTCCAGCATGTGCAAGGTGGTGTTCCACCTTGTGGGTACGTCGCATATGAGACGTGAGCGGGAAGGCCGAAGTCACGCTGCAACGCAGACAGGCGAGCAGCAGCAGGGTGAGAACACCAAAAGCGTGCACAGACAGCCTGCACTTTATGCAGCCGCTCTGACATATCGGGGTAATTTTTCAGGAACCTCTGCACCACCAAATTCAGCACATGCACCAGGCAAGGGATGTGCAACAAACTAGCTAGCCCCAGAGCTGCCACCAGGCCGGGCTTGAGGCTCAGTGGCTCCTGCGAGATGTGGAGTTTTTCCTCCAAAGAGATGAGTTTCAAAACAGCCTGCTGTCGTTACCCCCTGGCTGTGCAGGTTTTATGATGGCCGGGTGAGGAGGCGGTAGAGGAGGATGCGGAGTTGGAGGAAGAGGCAACAAGAAACATCGGTGGTGGAAGGACATGCGCCAAACTGCTATCCGCCTCAGGCCCAGCCGCCACTGCATTTATACAGTGTGCAGTTAGGGAGATATGACATCCCTGCCCGTGCTTACTGGTCCACATATCAGTGGTTATGTGGATCTTGCCACAGATGATTTTGTGCAGTGCACACCTGATTTTGTCCGCCACTTGGTTGTGCAGGGCACGGTTGGCTCGCTTGGAAAAGTAGTGGCGGCTGGGAATCACGTACTGTGAGACAACCACCGCCATAAGGTTCTTAAAAGTCTCTGTCTCCACCAGACGAAATGACAGCATTTCACAGGCCAGGAATTTTGAAGTGCTGGTATTCACACCAGTGAACTTCTTTTAGCTGGCTTTGGTGTGTTCAGTCCCTGGGTGCGGTGGGCAGAAGCAGGCGTACTGGCTAGGGGATGGCCATTCTGCTTTTGCACCCTGCTTCCTCTTTTCATGTGTTGCTGACGCTGTGTGACCACTGCACAAGTCACTCAGATGAACTTGATTCCATGTGGCGTCTAGGACCTCATCATCCTCCACATCATCTTCCACCCACTCGTCACCCCTGCCCTCCTTGCCGGTCTGCACACTGCAGAAAGCTGCAACAGTTGGCACCTGTGTTTCGTCATCATCAGAGACGTGCTGTGGTTTTCTTCCCATGTCTACATCCTGAAACATAAGTGGTTGGGCATCAGTGCACTCAATCTCTTCAACTTCTGGGGCAGGGCTAGGTGGTATGGCCCACAGAAACCCTGCCAGCAGAGTCATCAAAAAGCATAAGAGACTGTTGCATGACTTGGGGCTCAGACTGCTTGTCTGATTTGCAAGGGGGTGAGGTAAAAGACAGATGCCCATAGGCTGCAGGTGCCAACTCTGATCTTTCAGCAGGGGACCGGGTAGCAGACAATGTGAAGGAACTGGAGGGACTATCAGCCACCCAATCTACTTGTAATGACCGGCGTCACGCACAGGGAGGGAAAAGGGAAAGCCCTGCCCAAGGGAGAGGGAAAGGTGGTGACCCCCTGACTCACCTTGCGGCTGGCACCTGACTGCCCTGACGTCCCTAGACGGGTTCCTCACCCGTGCGCCGATCACGTGCCTAAACCCTGGCTTTCCCTAAAATGAGCCCTAGGTAGTGAACGGGCCGGTGGGATCGCTAGTCCGCACCACTGACACTAAGTGGAAAACACCAAGGAGAGGACAGACAATACAGACAAACATATAAACCCAGGTGGGCGACAACAGCAGACCACAAAGGCCTAACAGGGATCCGGAGGGTAACGTTCTGGAACAACAACCAGAGAATGCAGCAACACAGCTCCAGTGGGTCAGTATAGAAGTCCAGGCAGGAAGCTCTATATCTGGCAACCAGAGAAGTGTGAGAGGGGAATATAAGGAGGCTGGGAGTTCTGGACAAGGAACAGCTGAGGAGAAGGAGCTACGGATCCCTGAGTGAGCCAAAAAAGGTTGCAAAGCAAACCCAGAAAGCTGCCATGAAGAAACAGCCCTATCTTACTACATAGAGCGCGCAGCCAACCGCTGCGACTTCCTGACCCCGGGTATAACGGAGTCAGGCGTGGTTCTTGACACCCTCGTGACACTACTACCACCTCTACAGTACTTGTTCTTGCCTCACCATTCGTACACCGATATTCAGGCCTACAAAATAATACTGAACTTTGTCGCCTACGTGCGTCTAAGGAAGGTGTTTAATTTGGGCATTTAGCTGGCACAGATCAACCATGTCTTTTATTTGAAGCTCTCCTCATTCTTTGAGGTCACCCACTGAACTAACAGACAGATTAACTATATTAATTTCCCTGTCACATATGCAGTGTAGGTGTACCTCACATAAAAAATGGGATATGTCACCCACCGAACTAACAGACGGATTAACTATATTAATTTCCCTGTCAGGGATGCAGTGCAGATGTACCTCACACCAAAAATGGGTATATGTCACTCACCAAACTAACAGACAGATTAACTATATTTTTGTGTCAGGGGTACGAAGATTGCACCCACAAAGAAAAAATTGTCTATCGGTCACCCACAGAATTAACAGCCAGATTAATTATTATATTTCTGTGTCAGGGGTACAAAGATGGTGCATTTCACCCACAAAAAAAAATGCTATAGTTCACCCACAGAATTAACAGCCAGATTAATTACTATATTTCTGTGTCAGGGGTACAAAGATGGTGCATTGCACCCACAAAAAAATCATTATAGGTCACCCACAAAACAAATTGCCAGATTCCTAACACTCTCCCTCGCTTCAGCTGCCTGCTTCCTGTCCCTGCACTACTTAGAGCTGATGGGCGGTGCTACACGTGATCCAGCTTGTATAGAGGATGGGTCACATGATGCACTGGCCAATCACAGCCATGCCATATGATGGTTTCTAAGTGCCCACAGCTTAAAAGCTTGTTGATTGGCTGCCCAGCAACCTTTCAACAAGCTTTATTAAATGCCCGAACACCGAACTCAAACCCAAAATTTTGCTGCTTTGCAGGTCGGATTCGCTCAACACTAATGGCAGTATGATAGTGCCTACCTTATAATACAATTAATTATAATATATAATGAATAATATAATAGTGCCACACAGTGTGGATATTGCTTGATTCAGTCTATCAATATATAAATATTGTAAAGTTCACAAGCAAATATATATATATACTGTATATACACAAACAGTTTCCTACTATTATCTCTAAAAGAGCCATGCATCATTTGTATATTATCCAGAACGGATGTGGACCCATTCATTTCAATGGGGGCGCAAAAGATTCGGATAGCACATCATGTGCTGTCTGCATCCGTACTTCCGTTCCGCAGCCCATTGTGACAGGTTTCCAAAAGTGTTGTGTTGTGATTTCTACTTAATTTCCTATTCAAATGGAAATTACAGTAGATCACTGCTTTATATGGTACCATTACAATATCCATAACTGACTATATCTGTCTCCTTCAAATCCTAGTTCTTAATTATTGTTCTCACTGCAGTTTTTTCCTGTTCAGACCAGGCTTTTGCAGTTCTTCTTTGGCATGAAGTACAGTAAATTCTGATCCTCTAATAAAGAAAAATACATACTTTACACATATAGCTACATATAGCTCTCTGTACCAGAGTTAAAAAGTAAGCTTGTCCAAGGCTGTTTAACACATAATAAGATACTGTAAGTAGAAGTAAATATTGGAAAGAACCTACTGAACTTCAGCTAAAAACTCCAGTTTGAAACCAGATACTAAAGTACATTTTGGGAACTGCATTAATAGTAATATATAACACTAGATATTAAGCCTGTTACAATAACAGGTGCTAGAACAGTAGTGCCCGAAGGGGGAGGGAGCTCCTTCCCTCAGTTTACCCTTCAAGAACCAGCCGCTGCGACAGCAGAGCAGCGGCCCGATGGTTATCTCCTCTATATAGCGGTCCCTAAGGATTTATCACCATCTACATCACTGCACTGGGCTACAAGATTCATAGCTAATAGCTTCAGTTAACCCCTTAAGGGTCCCCACCGTACAGCACTGGTGGACGTGACTTAAGGGCCAGCGCCATACATGTACAGCGGGCTGATTGTGCGGGTGCAGGAGCTGCGCCCGCACAATCAGTGGCATGGCCCCTGCTGCATACGTCAACATCGGTGAAAACACAGATGCCTATCAACCCCTCAAAGCTGAACACAGCATGTAGAGGGTTTGCAGAGGGTACGTGTGCCCTCTGCATCTCCATCGGGGACCCGATGGCAGAAAAGGCAGCCCGATGCCTTCCATAGGCATCAGGGCTTGCCTTCTACAGAGGCCTGTGAGATCTAGCCCTTAGGCTGGGTCTCACAGGCAGGCTGTCAGCATAAAAGCTTACAGGCAATACATTACAATACAGGTATGCATTGCAGAGGGGATCAAACCCTAGAAGTTGAAGTCCTAGAGTGGGACAAAAAATAAATAAAACAGACATCCTGGGTATTGCTGTATCCCTAACGACTGGCTATATAAAAACAACACAGGATCCACCCCCTCACCTGAATGTCGTAGAAAAAGATAAAATAAAAACTGCTAAACAACAATTTTTTTTGTCAGCTTACATCACAAAAAGTGCAACACCAAGCGATCAAAAAGGCATGTGCCCCCCAAAATGTGCCCCCCAAAATAGTACCAATCAAACCATCACCTCATCCCGCAAAAAATAAGCCATAAAAATAAGACATAAAACAATTGGGCAAAGACTAAAAGAACTATGACTCTCAGAATATGGAGACACTAAAACATATAGACATATTAGGTATTGCCGTGTCCATAACAACTAGGTTTATCAATATATCACATGACTAGGGTTGAGCGAACCCGAACTGTAAAGTTCGGGTTCCTACCAAACTTTTGGATTTTTGGACCCCGAACCCGAACATTTCAGTAAAAGTTCAGGTTCGGGTTCCGTGTTCGGCGATTTCTTGGCACTTTTTGAAAGGCTGCAGAGCAGCTAATCAACAAGCGTTTAACTGTGTGACCTTAGAAGCCATCACAGCCATGCCTACTAATGGCATGGCTGTGATTGGCCAGTGCAGCATGTGACCCAGCCTCTATATAAGCTGGAGTCACGTAACGCTGCACGTCACTCTGCTCTGATTAGTGTAGGGAGAGGATGCTGCTGATGTGAGGGAGAGAATAGGACAGAATCTGTTATCAGAACTTCAATTGAACTCAGCGATCTACATAGATTTAGTTGTGTGGGTGCGGTGAACAATCTTTTTACCCTGCCCTGAGCCCAGTGACAGAGAAAAAGAACTTTTATCCGTCTGTTAGTGAGGTGGGTGGCGGCGGCCATTTTATGCAAGCTCAGTGCACCAGCACTGCATATGTGCTTTTGTGACATTCAAACCCAAGCTTGAAATACTGCAATAATAATCTGGTTTAAAAAAAAATAAAAAAAAATTGGGCAATATCCAACATCTGGTGCCTTTGAAGGATTAGTCAGTGTGCAATTTAAGCTAGAAATACAGCCAAAATTTTATGGGTTTTTAATAACACCCTTTTTTGGCAAAATACTTAATATTGCAGCCCTTGCTGCATCTGTGATTGTTAAAAACAAGTTTAAAAAACTTCAATAATTTTCTGGCTTTAAAAAAACACCCATTTTTGGCAACCACCTTCATTTTGTGCCTCTGCCTCATTAGTCAGTGTGCAATTTAAGCTAGAAATACAGCTATAATTTTCTGGGCTTTAAAAAACACCCATTTTTTTGGGCAAAATACAGCTCTTGCTGCATCTGCACGTGTGAAATTCAAGCATTATATACTGCTGTCATATTCTGTTATAAAAAAACACCCATTTTGGACAAAAAACTTAATTTTGCAGCCTTTGCTGCATAGGTCATTGTGAGATACAGCCTTTAGAATTTAGATACTGTGGTTCTTTTCTGCTATTAATAAAACACCCATTTTGGCAAAAAATCTTTAATTGTGGCTTAGTCTACATCTGTACGTGTCAGATACACACTTTAGATACTGTGGTTCTATTCTGCTATTTATAAAACACCCTTTTTGGGCAAAATACAGCATTTAACAGCCCTTGCTGCATCTGTGATTGTTAAAAACAAGTTTTTAAAACTTCTATAATTTTCTGGCTTAGAAAATTATTATTTTGGCAATAACCTTCATTTTGGGCCTCTGCCGCATTAGTCAGTGTGCAATTTAAGCTAGAAATACAGCTATTATTTTCTGGG